>NW_025262455.1:0-1623 GCF_018294505.1 Triticum aestivum
AGGATGATCCGGAGAAGCCAGTTATAGAGCCATTAATCAAGTCTTTTGCTCTGAAGAAGATGGCAGACCTATTCAGGAATTGGAAGAAAGACCTCAATAGGTATGTCGAAAAAAATGAGACACCAGAATTCATGGGCAAATATGAGAAGATCAGAGATGACTGGCCCGCATTTGTGGCCCTCAAGACATCAGAAAAGAGTAAAAAGATGTCGGCGGCAAATAAGAGAAATGCTAAGAAGAAGAAGATTCACCATCGCACGGGGTCAGGTGGCTACCTCGTAGCCCGGCCTAAGTGGGCCAAGGCTGAGAATGATCTGCTTGATAAAGGGATTGAACCAAAGACAATGAACTGGCCAGAACGTTGCCGGACTTGGTTCTTTGGGGCCGGCGGATCCTTGGACCCTATAACAGGGAAGTGTATTTGGACGGACGAACAATTGGACATACCAGTCAAGAGGCTTCAGCAATATATTGAAGCAGCGCAGCAAGGGACGTTCGTTCCAGACAGGGAGAAGGACGAGCTCACAATGGCCCTCGGCAATCCTGAGCACCCTGGACGGACACGAGGCACACCAGGCTCCGTTTCGTGGAAGGCTGGATTTCCGGACGCAGGGGGTTACAAAACCCAGGAGAGGAGGAAGAAACTGGAGAAGAGCCAACTACAGGCGCTGCACGAAAGGGTAATGGGGCTAGAGGAACGAGAAGTAGATCGCAGCAAACGACCTGCCGAAGCTTCCCCCGAAGCTACCCCGCCATCTCAGTGGAGAAGCAGCGTGGCTTCCACCGAGCTGCTTCAGCCAGAGCATGCCTTGACGGCTCCTGCCAGCTATCCCGTGGATGCTATCACGGATGCTGAAAATTGCCACCTTATGGCGCAATGGAGCAATTTGAAGGTCAAGGCGGCTGTTGGCTCTGTTTATCCTTCTAAACCCGACTCAACTTTTCATTGCCGGTCGATTCCAGAAGGATATGCTAAGGTGATGGTCGATGAAATAATGGAGGGATTTGAGGACCTCCGGCTTGACCACCCTACCGGTGAAGGGGAATATCGGCTGGGTTCTGCTCTGAAGACTCCATGCCTATGGCGGAAGGATCTCATCAACCTTCCGAACTGGACGCCTCCGCCTCCTCCTCCTCCTCCGGCGAGTCAGGGCACTCCTTCTCCTCCACCGCCTCCTCCTCCGGCGAGTGACGATCAGGGCACTCGGCCGGCTCCTTCTCTGGTGCGTGGCGGCACTCCGCCTCCTACTCCGCCTGCACCGGCGCGCCCGAGCAGCCAGCCTCCTCCTTCTCCGCCTCGTCAGCAAGGGCGGAAGAGACCCGCCGCCGCTCCGACTGCTCCGGCGCGTCGTAGTCCTTCTCCTCCGCCTCGTAAGCAAGGAAAGAAGACATCCACTCCGTCTACTCTGCCGGCGTCTTGCAGTACAGCCAAAGGCGGGAGGAGATACAGATTCGGTCCTTCTCTGAAGACTCCAGAGAAGTTACCGTACGAGAGGAGCGAGGAGGAAAACGCGAAGATCGCGTAGACCAAAGTGGATGACTGGTTTCAAGGGTTGAAAGCAAAGAGACATCCACCTCCAGAGGAGAAGGTAGATCCGGTGAAAGCGAAGCGCACTCTGGCTG
>NW_025262456.1:0-1623 GCF_018294505.1 Triticum aestivum
GGTTGTGGCCCCCCTCACGGACGGCAATGAAACGGTAGTAGACGTTCTGCGGTAACGATGCAGCGTGAATATTATTAAATACTTGGAGCGCGATAAAATCATGAGTTTTTTACACAACGTGGGCACATGTGCTATAGGACTGATGGCAATTTTTCATAATTTTTTGTGATGGAGAAGTATCTGAACACTTCCCTCTACGCGGATTGCTCTTCGCACGTCTACGACTGTGGCCGGCGGCCTCCGGGGGCTAGCATACCGTCAAATCTTGCGTAGGCAGCCTCTCACAAATCTGGAAGTGTTGAGGTGGTTGCAAACGCCCAGCACGCGTCTCCGGGGTGTGCCCCCCCCCTCACGGACGCCGCCGCCGTCGGCACCTGGAGGGGGGAAACGGACGCGTCGGGTCTACACGGAGTGGATGTAGCTGTGGGTTTGGCCCGGATGTTGCTCCAAAGTGTTCCTCTGGGCCGACCTAACACAACCGGGTGGAGAGGTCCACTGGTCAAAGCCCGTCCGTGCAAAGTCAAAGGGCTAGATCCCGTGGTCAAACGCTACAGGGTTAGCCGGGACGGGGGCCCTGGGGGGTAGCAATGCCACCGGAGCGTCGTACCGGGCCCTCATACATGCGGGGTGGTGTTGTGGCATGTCCGAAGATGCGGCACGCGTCTCCGGGTTGTGGCCCCCCTCACGGACGGCAATGAAACGGTAGTAGACGTTCTGCGGTAACGGTGCAGCGTGAATATTATTAAATACTTGGAGCGCGATAAAATCACGAGTTTTTTACACAACGTGGGCACATGTGCTATAGGACTGATGGTAATTTTTCATAATTTTTTGTGATGGAGAAGTATCTGAACACTTCCCTCTACGCGGATTGCTCTTCGCACGTCTACGACTGTGGCCGGCGGCCTCCGGGGGCTAGCATACCGTCAAATCTTGCGTAGGCGGCCTCTCACAAATCTGGAAGTGTTGAGGTGGTTGCAAACGCCCAGCACGCGTCTCCGGGGTGTGCCCCCCCCCTCACGGACGCCGCCGCCGCCGGCACCTCGAGGGGGGAAACGGACGCGTCGGGTCTACACGGAGTGGATGTAGCTGTGGGTTTGGCCCGGATGTTGCTCCAAAGTGTTCCTCTGGGCCGACCTAACACAACCGGGTGGAGAGGTCCACTGGTCAAAGCCCGTCCGTGCAAAGTCAAAGGGCTAGATCCCGTGGTCAAACGCTACAGGGTTAGCCGGGACGGGGGCCCTGGGGGGTAGCAATGCCACCGGAGCGTCGGACCGGGCCCTCATACATGCGGGGTGGTGTTGTGGCATGTCCGAAGAGGCGGCACGCGTCTCCGGGTTGTGGCCCCCCTCACGGACGGCAATGAAACGGTAGTAGACGTTCTGCGGTAACGATGCAGCGTGAATATTATTAAATACTTGGAGCGCGATAAAATCATGAGTTTTTTACACAACGTGGGCACATGTGCTATAGGACTGATGGTAATTTTTCATAATTTTTTGTGATGGAGAAGTATCTGAACACTTCCCTCTACGTGGATTGCTCTTCGCACGTCTACGACTGTGGCCGGCGGCCTCCGGGGGCTAGCATACCGTCAAATCTTGCGTAGGCGGCCTCTCACAA
>NW_025262457.1:0-1623 GCF_018294505.1 Triticum aestivum
AAAATGAAGCATAGCCTAACTATATGATTTTGTAGGGATGAACTTTCTTTTGCCATGTTATTTTGAGAAGACATGATTGCTTTGATTAGTATGCTCGAAGTATTATTATTTTTGTGTCAATATGAACTTTTGTCTTGAATCTTTCGGATCTGAATATTCATATCACAATTAAGGAGATTTACATTGAAATTATGCCAAAGTATCACTCCGCATCAAAAATTCTTTTTTATCATTTACCTACTCGAGGACGAGCAGGAATTAAGCTTGGGGATGCCCGATACGTCTCCAACGTATCTATAATTTTTGATTGCTCCATGCTACTTTATCTACTGTATTGGACTATATTGGGCTTTATTTTCCACTTTTATATTACCTTTGGGACTAACCTATTAACCGGAGGCCCAACCCAGAATTGTTGTTTTTTGCCTTTTTCAGTATTTCAAAGAAACAAAATATCAAACGGAGTCCAAACGGAATGAAACCTTCGGGATCGTGATTTTCCAACCGAACGTGATCCAGGAGACTTGGACCCTACTCCAAGAAGTCTCCGAGGAGGTCACTATGGTGGAGGGCGCGCCCCCCTACCTCGTGGGCCCCTCGGAGCTCCACCGACGTACTCCTTGCTCCTATATATATACCTATGTATCCCCGAACGATCAGAATAGGAGCCAAAAACCTAATTTCACCGCCGCAACCTTCTGTATCTAGTGGGGCCTGTTCCGGAGCTCCGCCGGAGGGGGCATCCACCACGGAGGGCTTCTACATCATCACCATAGCCCCTCTGATGAAGTGTGAATAGTTTACTTCAGACCTTCGGAATTAATGCTTGGGAAAGAATGAAATTAATGCTTCGCAATTGCCCTACTCATGGTTTGAATATATGGATGATCATACAAAATTTTTATGCTGGATTAAATTTTGCTTCTAGAAATCTTTTAAATTCGGCCGCGGGAGGCACTTTTATGGAAATTATGTTAGGGGATGCTACCAAATTGCTTGATAATATTATGGTTAATTACTCTCAATGGCACACCGAAAGATCTTCTAGTAAAAAAGTGCATGCTATAGAAGAAATCAATGTTTTGAGTGAAAAGATGGATGAACTTATGAAGATGTTTGCTCCTAAAAATACTCCTCTTGATCCCAATGATATGCCTTTATCTACTTTGCTTCAGAATAATAATGAATCTATGGATGTGAATTTTGTTGGTAGGAATAGTTTTGGAAACAACGCTTATAGAAGGAATTTTAATCCTAGGCCTTATCCTAGTAATCCTTCTAATAATTATGGAAATTACTACAATAACTCTTATGGAAATTTTAATAAGATGCCCTCTGAATTTGAGAATAGTGTTAAAGAGTTTATGAATTCACAAAAGAATTTTAATGCTTTGCTTGAAGAGAAATTGCTTAAAGTTGATGATTTGGCTAGGAACGTTGATAGAATTTCTCTTGAAATTGATTCTTTAAAGCTTAGATCTATTCCTCCTAAGCATGATATCAATGAGTCTCTCAAAGCCATGAGAATTTCCATTAATGAGTGCAAGGAAAGAACCGCTAGGATGGGTGCTTCCAAAGATGCCTTTATTAAAGCGTGTTCTTCCAATCCCTATGAAAATCAAG
>NW_025262458.1:0-1623 GCF_018294505.1 Triticum aestivum
TGGTGACAATGGACTAGTGAAGATGTGCGGAAGAGTGGCTCACCCATAGTGGAGTATGGGGGAGCAATCAACTAGTCTTCATCGAGCCAACACAACCAAGAAAGGTGGTCCAACTTGAGGGAGTCAAGATCGTCATCATCTAGCTCAAGTGGACCATGTGCAAGGCAAAGGTTTGCTCTTGATAGGTTTTCTATTTTACCGGTCTCATGATGGTAGTTGGGAGACCGGGTTATAGGATCGATTGCCATACTATCAAGGGGGGCTCTCGATGAGTAGCTTGATCGTATCGTTCATAGAGAGCTCAAACCATTGCATCCTTGCATCATCTTTGTTGGTTCTTGTTTGGTTCTTCTCCTTGTGAGTTTTGGAGCTTATGGTCATCTTGATGACAAGCTCGAGTTCATCGAAAACGGAGTTCACTCGCATCTTCTATGATGTTTTCGATGTTGGAAGTTATGCCGGTTCTTCTCGGTTGGAGGTTTCACTCCTCTATTTTTTTGGCATACCTCCCCTGCCTCTTCTTACTACAACCAGTCGCTGTTTTGATGCTACTCGTCTTTCTCAATCCAACAAGCTTGAGTTTGCTCAATTCGGAGCTCATATGCAGAAGTTATGGCAGTATTGGTTTCCTAGCGGTAGTACCGCGGCCAGAGCGGCAGTACCGCTTATCACCCCAAGCGGTAGTACCGCTGTCCAAAGCGGTAGTACCGCCTATGGCCATAAGCGGTAGTACGGCTACGGTTCCGCGCTGGTACCGCCTCGATTTTGGGTCTTGCATTTTTCGTGTCGAGTTTTGCAGTAGTTGCACGGCAGTAAGGCACGGCAGTTCCACCTATAAGCGGTAGTACCGCCCTGATGGGCGGTAGTACCGCCTATAAGCGGTAGTACCGCTCCGGTCGGGCGGTAGTACCGCTGCTGCATTTTTGGTCCCGTGTTCTGCTCCTCCAGCGGTAGTACCGCTGGGGTGCGCGGTAGTACCGCTTATAAGCGGTACTACCGCCCCAGGGTTCATGTTTGGTTGCTCCTTTTCCCTGCTTCTTCCGCCAGAGCGGTAGTACCGCTCGTGGAGCGGTAGTACCACTCGTGTGCGGGCTGAGCACATAACGGTTGGATTTTCCCCCTTCTATAAAAGGGGGTCTTCTTCCCCATTGAACCTTATCCTTTGAGCTCATGTTCTTCCCCCATTGTTGACCTTCTTCGAGCTTGCTAACTCTCAATCCCTCCATGGATTCTTGCTAGTTTTTGAGGGAAAAGAGAGAGGAGATCTAGATCCACATTTCCACCAATCTCTTTCTCCTCTATGTGAGGGGAACCCATTGGATCTAGATCTTGGAGTTCTTGGTGTTCTCCTTCTTGTTCTTCCTCTCATTTTCCTCCCTAGCATTAGTTGCTTCGGTGGGATTTGAGAGAGAAGGACTTGGGCACTCCGTGTGCCCTTGCCATTGCATTTGGTGCATAGGTTTGAGTTCTCCACGGTGATACGTGGAAGTTACAAGTTGAGAAGCTTATTACTCTTGGGTGCTTGGTGCCCTTGAGCTTGTTCCTCTTGGGTGCTTGGGCGCCCTAGACGGTTGGTGGTGTTCGGAGCTCAATCATTGTGGTGTAAAGCTCCGGGCAAGCGTC
>NW_025262459.1:0-1623 GCF_018294505.1 Triticum aestivum
ATCAAAATAGGAGCAAACAATAACAGTAGCAAAATCTAATGCAAGCATGAGAGAATGGAATGGGCGATATCGGGATGATCAAAGGGGGGGGGGCTTGCCTGGTTGCTCTGGCAAGGGGGGTCATCTTCGGTGTAGTCGAACACACGGACATCGGCATCGGTCTCAGAGTCTACCGGAAAGAAGTAACGAAGGGGAACACAATAAATAACAGAGCAATCAAATGTAACACAAAGCAAGACGCGGCAATATGCGGTGCTAGGGGTGACCTAACGTAGTGGTAGGTGATATTGACGAAGGGGGGAAACATCCGGGAAAGTATCCCCGGTGTTTCGCGTGTTCGGGCAGAGGTACCGGAGGGGGAAGTTGCGTGTTCGGTATGCTAGGGGTGGGTGGCGGACGAACGGGCTGCATAACCGGATTCGTCTCGTCGTTCTGAGCAACTTTCATGTTGAAAAATATTATAATCCGAGTTACGAATTAAAAGATATGATTTTCTAAAGATTTTATTAATTTATGGAATTTAATTAATTATATAATTAATTCGAAAATGAATTAATGACATCAGCATGATGCCATGCTGACGTCAGCAGTCAACAGAGTTGACATGGTCAACCTGACGTGTGGGTCCCGCATGTCATACTCTGTTTATTTTAGTTAGGACCTAACTAATCTAATTATTGTTTAATTAATTAACAATAGTTAATTAGGTTAACCAAACATGATTAGCAAAGTTAATTAATTTTAGTTAACTAATTAGTTAATTAATTAAATTTATTATTATTATTATTATTATATTAATCCCTTTTTTTAACGTTTCAAGGGCGTGGGCCCCGAATGGCAGTGGCCTATCAGGCCAAACGGGCGCTGGTGCTTGCGGTTACGGGCCACGGGCGCGGGCGTGGCACGCCCGAGTGGAACGAGGCCACCGGGCGCCGCGGGCAACCATGGAGGGGAGCGGGCGGCAGGAGGCCGTGGATGGTGCGGTGACGAGCCGCGCGGGCCGGGGAGTAGGGCGGCGCTACCAGGCCAGACGGGATGACGAGCGTGGGCGGCTGCGACTAGGCTCGACGGGAGCGTGCGGCCAGGGCCAGGGCGCACCGGCGAGCGGGTTGGCTCTGGCCGTGGGCGCGCCGGGCGGAGCACGGCCACGGTGGCCAACGGGCGAAACAGAGAAAGGGAGGGGAGACGGCGGCTCACAGTGGGCCGGTCGGGGAGGGCCGCGGGCTCGGGGTGGATGGCGAGGCGGAGGATGGGGACGGGGGACGTAGACGTGGAGGCGGCGCCGACGACGGCGGTTGGCGGGGTGGCTCCGGCGGGGTGGTCCGGCGTCGGCGCAGGGCATCGGGGGCGTCGATTGCCCCCGAGAGGATCCACGCAGGAGGGAGGTTGAGGAGGCGTTGACAGCGGGGCCGCGCCGGACGGCGTCAGTGAGGTGGCGGTGGTTGGCGACGGAGTCAGGGCGAGCGATGGGGGCGACGGGATCGGGGTCCGCAGCGACGAATGGATGGAGACGGATGCGGGGCGGTGATGCGGCGGTCCGGCGGAGGAGGATCAGCCGACCCGCGGTGGGTGGCGCCGCGGGGCGCATCGGCTTCGGGTCCCTGCCCCCGACCTCGATCCAGA
>NW_025262460.1:0-1623 GCF_018294505.1 Triticum aestivum
GTCATCTCGTCGATTTGTGTTGCAAACTTTCATTTTTCTTCCTAGACTCGATGAGTCTGGAATATCCTGACACCAACCAGATCTGAGTCTCAGGCAAATATGATGGTTGGAATATTTCCCAAGAACTATAATATTGGTTCCTCGATAACCGGTAAAGTGGATGTCGTGGCCAACACACCCAGCCGGAAGACTTATTATTGTAGTATCTTGTTTGAGGAAGTTGGCCACCTTCCCATAAGGATTTCGTAGGATTTACCTCTGTAACTGTTCCTTATGGATTCTATTGCTCCCGAAGTCCGACCTTTACTTGATGTTCTAGTTATCAAACCATATCTATGAATAGGTTACACTAGCACGTCAAGGAGAACATTAGAAGCGGAGTGCTAAATGTCTCTCGGTCGATCATCCAGATTTTGTTTCCTTGGCCTCGCTAGGGTGAAACCTGAGTTGATGTTATCTTCCTTTGCATCTGCATCTTCCATCACCATTCATCATGGTAGTAAGTTGTGTTACCGGACCCTTGACACGGATGTTGGTAAAACCTTGATGATTATGGAATTGCTCAAGTTCTTGAGAGCACGCACAAGCGCTACGTGTTATCATCGGCACTAACCGGGATTGCTTCTAGTCTCGTCGGTTATGCTATGACCTATTCAAACAGTGAATTCACTCACTATTGTTGGGTTCTTCCCTAGTTACCAGAATCATTCCCATCGTTTGCATTTTGTTCCCAGCTTGCACCGCCAATGTGCCATTCTACCATGGGTCTCTTCCATTTCCGGTGATGAGCAAACTCATCCATTACGTTGTCTTCAACAAGGTAATCCACATCATCCAAGTCCGAGTATGCCATTCTACCGACCTCCTCCAAACGATCGCTCGAGAATTGTCTTAGGCTGGTTTAAAGAGTTTCAATGATCTCTGAATCAAAAGTAATTCTTTTGCCACTTAAGGAAATATCTCTACGAGTCACCTTCCCTAAGGTGTATCGTTATGGTATTAAGGCAACTCAACTCCTCGCTACGTGGACAATCGTTCACACCTTCCTAGGTGTGGAATTGTTGTCTACCTAGTGAACCTTCATCATCTGCCTCACTCCATTCTTATGGATGTGTGCTTCGTCCCTCAGCTCGAGAGATGTTGCTATGTCTCATTCCGTGAGGTAATCCTGAGTTGTTCGACCTCCGAGAAGAACGATTCTTTTAGGGTCTTTCCTTTCCTCTCGTTGTCATGTTAGTTGGAGTTCTCAGAGCAAGACTTCGAGAAAATGATGGTGAACAAATCAACGTTCAGTTGAAGTGCAACCTGGATCGTGAAGATTATACTAGTTGCGTTTACCTTTCACCTTACCCTACGCTTGAATCTCGAGACGAGATTCTTGTTTAGTGGGGGTGAGTTGTCACATCCCTAGTTCTGACAATGCCTAGTGCATGCATTAGAGTGTTGCTTCATGTTTAAATTTCATTTAAACCTGAAATGGGGATTGACTAAACCCTAGCACCAAATGAATTCAACTAGGGTCAAAATAAAATCTTTTTCATTAAACCCAAAATGCCCTCTAAAAATGTTCAACATTTCTGGTTTGAGGTGAAAGCATCTTCCAAAAATGATTTATATTTTTGC
>NW_025262461.1:0-1623 GCF_018294505.1 Triticum aestivum
AAGAAACACCGTTCGCCGGCGACGATCGCTGGAGCTCCGCCTCCGCTCGGGACAGAGGAAGGAGAGGGAGAAAGAATAGGCAAACCTGACTAGTGGGCCCCCGGGACCCACTGTCAGTGTCTCACCGCGCCGTCCACATGTTTAAGTGAAGGCATAATCCACCCCAGTACGTTTCTCCCGCTTCGAAAGCGTATTCCATTCTGAAACGTTTTTCTTTTTCTGTTTTATTTAAAATTAGATTTGACCAAAACTTTGACTGGTTATATCTTTTTAAATACAACTCCAAATGAAATGATTCTTTTTCCTACCTCTCTCAAATTTCACCTAGTTTATTTTAAGATTTATTTGAAAAATCTTCAGAACAACTTTTGGTGCTATTTTTGTTTTGTGTGTTAATTCTTTTATATTGCTAAAATAGGATTTTTGAAGAGAGGAGAAATGTTTCAAGTTTTGGAGTGCACCCTGCCTTTCCGCACATTGAAGGCAAGCATTCTGAACCCTGGCATAATATTTTTGTGTGTTCGATGGCACGTTCATAACATCACCTCACTTTGGAGAAACTTGTTATTTCATGTGATATGATCATATGCATGGGTGCATGTTATTGATTTCCATGCTGTTGGAAATGGACACACTTGTGATGATAATCACCCTCATGTGCCTTGCATGCATACCGGCAGGAACCCGGGAAAACCTCTGCCTTGGGTAGGCATGAGTTTGTCGCCGGTCTCCGTCGGGACGGTTATGTCTGGTATGGCATGGCAAGGTGATATGAGCGGTGACTCTGTTGGTTGAAATATATTCGTCATGCTAATCATGCAAGGAATACTTAAACCTCCTGAGTCGACCGTAGATCGAGTCTTGTGCTAGTAACCCCCATACTTGTTTCGTACTACCACTCGTCTCTACAGCAAGTAGAGTACCGTTCAGTAAGTTGTCAACCTCTTTCTAGCACACACCGTACAGAGAGTCCATGGTGGAAGATACCGGTTGTAGCTGGTAGGCAGGCCACCTGGTCCGGGGGCATGGGTGTTTCCGGTTGGGACCGAGAGGGGAGGCCACCCCTTAGAGCGCGCGATATAAATTTGATCCCATGCTACGTGAGGTTGTAGCCTCCCCACTTAGAGTTTGCTTAACAGGTGTCGTGGGTGATTCCAGACACGTGTGAGATAAGCTGGTGTGTGCAAGTTAGGTGTGTTTTCAACAAAAAGACCGTAGACGGAATTAGTCCCGATGGACTAAAGAAATCCGTTACTCGTGGCTAAAGAGTACACCTCTGTAGAGATTAAACCTATTCGAATAGCCGTGTCCATGGTTAAGGATTACAGTCTGGGATGGGTCAAGTGTCGGTCTTAGTGTCGGTCTTCGGAGGTGAAACTGTTAACCAGAACTGGAACTACTACCTGTGACTTGTGATAATTATGATTATTAATATTGTTGACTAACCCGTGATATTATTGTTATTATCGAGTATCTCTGGGATGGTTCTACCTCCGGGATATTCACTATGATTGTTTATTTTAAAGCCCTTTAAGTGGTGTCGCTCAGACGCCCGACTGTGGCATTTCTTTTAAAGCCCTTTATGTGGTGTCGCTCAGACGCCCGACTGTGGCATTTCTTTTA
>NW_025262462.1:0-1623 GCF_018294505.1 Triticum aestivum
AACCCTAGTTGGTTTCAGAGGGGACTGGGGGTTCTGTCATCCCCATTTCAAGTTTCTGATGAAAGAGTAAACATGATGCAACACTCTAATGCATGACTAGCTAGGGTGTGACAACTCACCCCCACTCAAAAGAATCTCGTCCCGAGATTTGAGTTCCTCCGGGAAGAAGGCGGGATATTCAAGTCGAAGACGATCCTCCCTTTCCCAAGTTGCTTCATCCTCAGAATGATGAGACCACTGAACTTTGAGGAACTTGATATTCTGACGTCGGGTGGTACGTTCGGCCTGATCGAGGATACGAATGGGGTACTCTCGATATGTAAGATTATCTTGGAGATCAAGCGTTTCGTGGTCCACTTCACGGATAGGATCCGAGAAGCAACGCCTGAGTTGAGAAACATGGAAGACATCGTGGACTCTGGAGAGATGCGGAGGTAGTTCCAACTGGTAGGCAACTTCTCCTCGTTTGGCAAGAATGCGAAAAGGTCCAATGTAACGAGGAGCCAATTTGCCTTTGATACCGAAACGATGGGTTCCCTTCAGAGGGGTGACCCGAAGATAAGCCTTCTCGTCAACCTCGAAAGTCATAGTCCTATGTTTTCGGTCATATTGACTCTTTTGACGAGATTGGGCTGTTTTCAACTTTTCACGAACGATACGAACTTGTTCTTCTGCTTCCTGAATCATATCCGGGCCAAAGAATTGTCTTTCCCCAGTCTCTGACCAGTTAAGGGGTGTTCGACACCGTCGTCCATAGAGAACTTCAAAAGGGGCTTTACCCAAGCTAGATTGATAGCTGTTGTTGTAGGCGAATTCGGCAAATGGAAGACACTTCTCCCAGTCCATTCCAAATGAGATAACAGAGGCTCGAAGCATGTCTTCTAGAATTTGGTTGACGCGTTCCACTTGACCACTCGACTGAGGGTGGAAAGCGGTGCTAAAGGAGAGACGGGTTCCCATAGCATTTTGGAAACTTTCCCAAAATCGAGAGGTGAAAAGGCTTCCTCGATCCGAGTTAATTTCCAAAGGAACACCATGGAGGGACACTATACGGGAGATGTATAAGTCTGCCAATTGACTAGCGGTTATACTCTCACGAACAGGTAAGAAATGGGCTACTTTGGAAAGACGATCGACCACGACGAAGATAGCATTATTCCCTCTCTTGGTCCTGGGAAAACCGGTAATGAAATCCATACCAATTTTATCCCATTTCCATTCAGGAATAGCTAAGGGTTGAAGGGTGCCAGCAGGCCGTTGGTGCTCTGCTTTTACACGACGACAGACGTCGCAATTAGCAATATACTGAGCAATTTCTCTCTTCATCCTAGTCCACCAGAACCTCTGGCGTAGGTCCTGATACATCTTAGTACTACCGGGATGAATAGTGAGAGGAGATTCATGAGCCTCCTTAAGGATCAACTGCCGTAGATGCTGGTTCTTGGGAACCACTAGACGGTTCTCAAAGTACACAACACCATGATCATTTGTGGAGAAACAACTAGCACCTCCGCTAGCAATGTTCTCTTTGATTTTAGATATTCCCTTATCTCGCTTTTGGGCAGCGATGATTTGATCTGTAAGAGTAGGTTTTGCCACCAAGGTGGAAAGAAAACCTTGAGG
>NW_025262463.1:0-1623 GCF_018294505.1 Triticum aestivum
TCACAGAGGAGGACATCATGAAGCTTAGGGAAGCAAGGTACTTGACAGCGGAAATCCTTCATAGGCTTCCTACTCAAGGGAAGGTTATCCCTACTCCCAAATCTAATGAGAGTGTCGTATTTATCTCTCACTTCCTCCGAGGGCTAGGCTTCGGTCTTCATCTCTTTGTTAGAGGGCTCATGTTCTATTACGGGCTAGATTTCCATGATCCAGTTCCAGACTCCTTCCTCCACATCTCATCATTCATTGTCGTGTGTGAGGCCTTCCTCCCCATCACCCCACACTTCGTCTTATGGCGCTTAAGACCTTCAATGTGAAGCCGAAGATAATCGGTGTCACAATAGACTATAGACTACTGGGGTGCACTTGCCAGCACAGAGACGATCTCACAATTCAATTGGTGTCAGTATGTACTTGAGTGTCTCATCCAGGCAGTTCGACGGCTTAAGAAGGACATAAGGACATGTTGAACAACAACCCAAACACTAATTTAGTTGGTTGCCATTTGTTCTTGCAGGCCAGTTTACTTGTTCCTTTTGCAGCATCTTTTTGCATGCAACTGATCACATCATGTATCTTAGGAGTCATGGCTTTTATTGACGGCAAGTTTATTTATGTTTTCAGATTTTCTTTCTCGACAACATTGACTTAGGGATGTTCAACAAGAAGCATGATGTCCTTCGTCAGATCAGCGCCTTCAATTAGACCAGCATTAGAAGGATGATAAATATGGCAACTGACATTGGGACGAGCGTCACATCATATTTGAATTCCATGGTAATCACTATTTTTGTCTCAGATGTGTCGCGTTGGATGACACGTTGAATTTGGTTGTTCTAACTATCAAATTTGTGAACAACAGCTCCGACCAGATGCGGATGTATGCTATGCCCGCCGCAAGCAACCAGAATGCACTGAGAAAATAAATAACCAACCAGCAGACGTCACCAATCAAAATCAAAGCCCTGAGCATCACACAGAAGCAAGGTTAGGTGCAGTGCATGTATCGTCATCATCATCAGCTCCTATCATGGATGTCAGGACACCACACCGTGTCCTCGGTCCAATCGACTTTGCAAAGCACATTCCCAGCCGATACCCAAGTTTGGTATGTGACACAAACGCCTTGTTGGGCAGAAAGCCACATGGCACTAATTGTTCACTCATCACTTCCATTGGCTTCCACATCCGAGAAATTCCACACCTGCACTAAAGTGATTTGTTGGTGAATTTGTTTTCCTGTTCAGGTAATTAATAGTTGAGACAACTATTCTACTGAAGGAGCAAAATGCTAGGTGCCAGCACGAACTCAGTACTGCGCGGGGCTAATGCACAGGCCGACATGATCAAGTTCGGCGCTAAACTCATGGCTGTACTTAGCAACAGGTGCATATGCTACACCACCAGAGGTTTTACTGACTGCCTAGCTAGAGATATTGATAACCCCACTAGTAAGTCATCCGAGCGCACTGACAATAGATTGCTTCAGCGAAAGTGGTAATCCAGTACTGATCTTAGCTCCATTTTAACAGGGGACATAGCGAGGACTCCTCCAGGACCTAAAATACCTGTTGTCAGGCTTGACATGTCTGGATGCAGAAGTGAGTATCAGCTATATTAATA
>NW_025262464.1:0-1623 GCF_018294505.1 Triticum aestivum
CAAGAATCAGAAGCACATCTAACATCCAAACTAGAAGATAGTCAGATCCAAATCAATCTCTCAAGGCCAAGAAACTTACCTATGGACTAGATCTGAAAGGAACTCGAATTCATCTGTCTTCTCCAAAATCGCTTCATAGCAGTGCTCTGCCGCCGCCACGGAAAGGTATTGGAGGTTAATTACGTGCCCTGCTCTCCGCCTCGAATGCATGGCCCCACTTCAAAACTTTTCCCCACAGCTGCGAGCGATTACTCGCCGTGAAAGTAGACGGTCCCGGGGCGACCGCACAACCTTGTACCACTAGCACACCTCCGTTAACCCATGCCCCGCCCAGCCGCCGTCAGTTGTCCCTACAGCTCATACTGGGTTCAAAATTCCCTTCAGGCTGCCGGTATTGTCAGTCGCACACATCGCACGACCTGTACTGCCCGTTCAGATAACAGGAGCGCGCGAGCCCATGTGCTCTATCGCCATTCTCGCTTCAACCATTGCTAGTATTGCTTCTGCTAGTTTATGCTTCAACCACTACTAGTATGGGCTTCAACCACTATCAGTGTGTGCTTCCTTCTTTCTGGCCGAATGCTTCTATTGTACAGGCATTTTGCCATACCCAAATCAAGATGCGCTCTTTGTTGCGCTACAATGACGTTGAGTGGGCTACGATCTGAGACCTACCTGCTAAAAGTTGTTGGTTGGTACAGTGAAAAATGGAGAGCTCGTGGCGCACGTGGATCTTGTCCATAATCAACTTGTAAACAGGGCTATTTTAATTCTCTTTTATTTTGTCATAAAATGAGTTGTAATATTTTGATCATATTCAATTAGTTTGTTTTGAAGCTTAAACCTTTTTTGTTGTCCTTATGCTTGCGTTGAATAACCTGTTTCTGCTGACCACAAAGTATGCTTTCATCGGTCAAAAGGAATGTTTCCATGGGCAGAAAAGCTATGTTACCGTCGAAGTAAAAATGCGTCTGAAAATAAATATCTATTTATCATAATTATTTATGTGTATGCTTCCACTGGTTTAAAAAGAGAAGTCACATCACTGTGACATCAAACAAATTATTCTTAGAAGCAACAATTAGGAGAAACATATCATGAGCACCAAACATAAATATTTATCTGGTTTAGAAAGAAAAGTCATATTACAGTGGCAAACAAATTATTCATGGAAGCAAATCTGGGAAGCAACAAGTAAAGGAAATAAACCAATTAAAAGCCATATTACTGTGGCATCAAAAATGATTCTTGGAAGCAACAAGTAGCAGAAACAAGTGATCCTTGGAAGCAAATCTTGGAAGTAACAAATACTCCCTCCATTCCTAAATATAGCGTATATAGTTTTTGGCACGAAAATTAAAGAACTGACATGGAGGGAAAATTTCACAAGTTTTGGACGAGATTACACGTGACTAATTGACGTGAGAAAATAGAGGAGCTTGCCTAACATAAGGAAATGTAATCAAATCCCTAAAAAATTATCCAAACGAGTGGTGCAACACAATACACCTTATATTTTGGACTTTTTCTCAAAAATCTATACACCTTATATCAAGGAACGGAGGGAGTAGCAGTCCTACGTAATTAATTTACATTAACTACCACCAGCCGCATCCCTGAAAA
>NW_025262465.1:0-1623 GCF_018294505.1 Triticum aestivum
ATGAACTTCTCTTAAAAATGATTAACTTTTTCTCAAAATCATTGAGTTCTTTAAGTTTATGTACTTTTTCTTCAAAAATGATGAACTTTTGTCTCAAAATCGATAATTGTTTTTGTAGTTTGTGAGATTTTTTCGTCAAATGTTGAACTTTGGCTCAAAATCGATGAACATTGATTATTTATTATTTTAAAATCAATGAACTTTTTCGAAATTCAATGAACTGTTTTTTACTTTGATGAACTTTTTTCAAATTCAGTGAACTCTTTTTGAACTTCGATGAACTTTTTTCAAATTCGACAAAGTTTTTTTCAAAATCATGATTTGTTTTTCATTCTATGAACTTCTTTCCAAAATCATGATTTTTTTTCAAATTCGATGAACTTTTTTCCAAAATCATGATTTGTTTTTCATATTCGATGAACTTTTTTTTGAATTTGATGAACTTTTTTCAAATTCAGTGAACGTTTTTTGAACTTTGATGAACTTTCTTCCAAAATCATGATTTGTTTTTCAAATTCGATGAACTTTTTTTCGGATTTGATGAACTTTTTTCAACTTTGTTGAACTTTTTTCAAATTTGATGAACTACTTTTCAAATGCGATGAACTTTTTTTTCGAAAACGATGAACTTTTTTCACTTTTCCATAAACGTTTTTCAAATTCGATGAACTTCTCTTAAAAATGATTAACTTTTTCTCAAAATCATTGAGTTCTTTAAGTTTATGTACTTTTTCTACAAAAATGATGAACTTTTGTCTCAAAATCGATAATTGTTTTTGTAGTTTGTGAGATTTTTTCGTCAAATGTTGAACTTTGGCTCAAAATTGATGAACATTGATTATTTATTATTTTAAAATCAATGAACTTTTTTGAAATTCAATGAACTGTTTTTTATTTTGATGAACTTTTTTCAAATTCAGTGAACTCTTTTTGAACTTCGATGAACTTTTTTCAAATTCGATAAAGTTTTTTTCAAAATCATGATTTGTTTTTCATTCGATGAACTTCTTTCCAAAATCATGATTTGTTTTTCAAATTCGATGAACTTTTTTCCAAAATCATGATTTGTTTTTCATATTCGATGAACTTTTTTTTGAATTTGATGAACTTTTTTCAAATTCAGTGAACGTTTTTTGAATTTTGATGAACTTTTTTCCAAATCATGATTTGTTTTTCATATTCGATGAACTTTTTTTCGAATTTGATGAACTTTTTTCAACTTTGTTGAACTTTTTTCAAATTTGATGAACTACTTTTCAAATGCGATGAACTTTTTTTTCGAAAATGATGAACTTTTTTCACTTTTCCATAAACGTTTTTCAAATTCGATGAACTTCTCTTAAAAATGATTAACTTTTTCTCAAAATCATTGAGTTCTTTAAGTTTATGTACTTTTTCTACAAAAATGATGAACTTTTGTCTCAAAATCGATAATTGTTTTTGTAGTTTGTGAGATTTTTTCGTCAAATTTTGAACTTTGGCTCAAAATTGATGAATATTGATTATTTATTATTTTAAAATCAATGAACTTTTTTGAAATTCAATGAACTGTTTTTTATTTTGATGAACTTTTTTCAAATTCAGTGAACTCTTTTTGAACTTCGATGAACTTTTTTCAAATTC
>NW_025262466.1:0-1623 GCF_018294505.1 Triticum aestivum
CTCCTGGGAAGTCCTCGTGTTGCATTCCCTTTTTAATTTTTTTGCACCGCGTGCAAAACAAAACGCACGAGCGCGACGTATGTTTAGCACGTTTTATTATTTTGCACGTTTACGGTAAGTTTTAGCTCGCTGCTCATTATTCACGCGTCTAGCGGCGGCAAGCGTGTTCTGAAAGGGGTCGAAACCATGGTAAATAGGCACTGGTGCAGTTGAACCGTGGTAAAACTCGTCTCCGTAGTTGAGCGGGAGCGGCCAAAGGAATGTGCAATCGTGTGTGTAGTGGAGCTGGGAGGGGCAAGCATAAGGGACGAAGACGGGGGCAACATGTCGGATGCGATCATACCAGCACTAAAGCACCGGATCCCATCAGAACTCCGAAGTTAAGCGTGCTTGGGCGAGAGTAGTACTAGGATGGGTGACCTCCTGGGAAGTCCTCGTGTTGCATTCAATTTTTAATTTTTTTGCACCGCGTGCAAAACAAAACGCACGAGCGCGACGTATGTTTAGCACGTTTTATTATTTTGCACGTTTACGGTAAGTTTTAGCTCGCTGCTCATTATTCACGCGTCTAGCGGCGGCAAGCGTGTTCTGAAAGGGGTCGAAACCATGGTAAATAGGCACTGGTGCAGTTGAACCGTGGTAAAACTCGTCTCCGTAGTTGAGCGGGAGCGGCCAAAGGAATGTGCAATCGTGTGTGTAGTGGAGCTGGGAGGGGCAAGCATAAGGGACAAAGACGGGGGCAACATGTCGGATGCGATCATACCAGCACTAAAGCACCGGATCCCATCAGAACTCCGAAGTTAAGCGTGCTTGGGCGAGAGTAGTACTAGGATGGGTGACCTCCTGGGAAGTCCTCGTGTTGCATTCCCTTTTTAATTTTTTTGCACCGCGTGCAAAACAAAACGCACGAGCGCGACGTATGTTTAGCACGTTTTATTATTTTGCACGTTTACGGTAAGTTTTAGCTCGCTGCTCATTATTCACGCGTCTAGCGGTGGCAAGCGTGTTCTGAAAGGGGTCGAAACCATGGTAAATAGGCACTGGTGCAGTTGAACCGTGGTAAAACTCGTCTCCGTAGTTGAGCGGGAGCGGCCAAAGGAATGTGCAATCGTGTGTGTAGTGGAGCTGGGAGGGGCAAGCATAAGGGACGAAGACGGGGGTAACACGTCGGATGCAATCATACCAGCACTAAAGCACCGGATCCCATCAGAACTCCGAAGTTAAGCGTGCTTGGGCGAGAGTAGTACTAGGATGGGTGACCTCCTGGGAAGTCCTCGTGTTGCATTCCCTTTTTAATTTTTTTGCACCGCGTGCAAAACAAAACGCACGAGCGCGACGTATGTTTAGCACGTTTTATTATTTTGCACGTTTACGGTAAGTTTTAGCTCGCTGCTCATTATTCACGCGTCTAGCGGCGGCAAGCGTGTTCTGAAAGGGGTCGAAACCATGGTAAATAGGCACTGGTGCAGTTGAACCGTGGTAAAACTCGTCTCCGTAGTTGAGCGGGAGCGGCCAAAGGAATGTGCAATCGTGTGTGTAGTGGAGCTGGGAGGGGCAAGCATAAGGGACGAAGACGGGGGCAACATGTCGGATGCGATCATACCAGCACTAAAGCACCGGATC
>NW_025262467.1:0-1623 GCF_018294505.1 Triticum aestivum
TTGCACGGAAATTTCATTTTCCATTTTTCGAGTGCCCGAAACGAGTTTTTTTGTGAAGGACCTACCATATATTTGTTGCAAAATTGGACCAAACCATTTTTCTAAAATACTAGGCCATATTTGATGCACAATTGACCAAATGATTGGGTGTAAAAAGTTTTGATCCACCTCTTGTGAAAGATAAATTTCTGCCGATTCAGTTGGAAGCGGGTCAAATTTGAACTGCAGCTGCCTCGTAGTTTGCTCTTTATTTTTTCCAAAAATCATTTATAGGTACATAAGTATCTATTTAATCAGAGAAACATCAAAAGTTTTCCAAGATTCAACAACTAGCTAGGAACGGTCAAGCCCGCCGTTTTGACCGCATTTTGAAACGGTCATAAAAAATTCAAAAAAAATCAAAATATTGGAAAACCTTCGCATTGTGTCATTATATGTGACCAAGTTGCCAGAAAAAATAATAAACTTGTAATGCGGTAATTATTTTTAAAAAGTGTTCTCAGAAATGAGCTATCACGCGTGAAGATTCATTGCTTTCAAGCCAAATGATCAATCTTATGGCCACATTCATGGCATAGTTTGTTCAAATGATCTCATATTGTGCACAGGGTGCATCTTGGAATTCCAAACAATGTTGCCTAAGGGAGTTTTCATTTTCTTTGCACGAAAATTACATTTTCCATTTTTCGAGTGCCGGAAATGAGTTTTTTTGTGAAGGACCTACCATATATTTGTTGCAAAATTGGACCAAATCATTTTTATAAAATACTAGGCCATATTTTATGCACAATTGACCAAATGGTTGGGTGTAAACAGTTTTGATCCACCTCTCGTGAAAAAGACAAATTTCTGCCGATTCAGTTGGAAGCGGCTCAAATTTGAACTGCAGCTGCCTCGTAGTTTTTCTCTTTATTTTTTCCAAAAATCATTTATAGGTACAAAAGTATCTATTTAATCTGAGAAACATCAAAATTTTTCCAAGATTCAACCACTAGCTAGGAACGGTCAAGCCCGCCGTTTTGACCGCATTTTGAAACGGTCATAAAAAATAAAAAAAATCAAAATATTGGAAAACCTTCGGATTGTGTCATTATATGTGACCAAGTTGCCAGAAAAAATAATAAACTTGTAATACGGTAATTATTTTTAAAAAGTGTTCTCAGAAATGAGCTATCACGCGTGAAGATTCATGGCTTTCAAGCCAAATGATCAATCTTATGGCCACATTCATGGCATAGTTTGTTCAAATGATCTCATATTGTGCAGAAGGGTGCATCTTGGAATTCCAAACAATGTTGCCTAAGGGAGTTTTCATTTTCTTTGCACGGAAATTTCATTTTCCATTTTTCGAGTGCCCGAAATGAGTTTTTTTGTGAAGGACCAACCATATATTTGTTTCCAGATTGGACCAAATCATTTTTCTAAAATACTAGGCCATATTTAATGCGCAATTGACCAAATGGTTGGGTGTAAAAAGTTATGATCCACCTCTCGTGAAAAAGACAAATTTCTGCCGATTCAGTTGGAAGCGGGTCAAATTTGAACTGCAGCTGCCTCGTAGTTTGCTCTTTATTTTTTCCAAAAATTATTTATAGTTACATAAGTATCTATTTAATCAGAGAA
>NW_025262468.1:0-1623 GCF_018294505.1 Triticum aestivum
GATGAGATAGTGATGTTTCCCCAAAGTCATTGCCACCAAGCTGCTAGAGCTTCGTGATTAACTATAACATATCAGGGATAGATATGATGATCCTTGAAATATTCATGATGTTTGACACCGCGAAAGTAGAAATCAAGAAGGAGCATCAATTGTTGATGGTTGGTGAAACCACTAGTTTCAAGAAGGGCAAGGGAACAAAGGGATACTTCATGAAACGGCAATTCAGCTGCTGCTCTAGTGAAGAAACCCAAGGTTGAACCCAAACCCGAGACTAAGTGCTTCTGTAATAAGGGGAACAACCACTGGAGCAGCATTACCCTAGATACTTGGTAGATGAGAAGGCTGGCAAGGTCGATAGAAGTATATTGGATATACATTATGTTAATGTGTACTTTACTAGTACTCCTAGTAGCACCAGGGTATTGGATACCGGTTCGGTTGCTAAGTGTTAGTAACTCGAAATAAAAGCTACGGAATAAACGGAGACTAGCAAAAGGTGAGCTGACGATATATGTTGGAAGTGTTTCCAAGGTTGATATGATCAAGCATCGCACGCTCCCTCTACCACCGAGATTGGTGTTTGCGTTGAGCATAGACATGATTGGATTATGTCTATCGCAATACGGTTATTCATTTAAGGAGAATAATGGTTACTCTATTTTTGAATAATACCTTCAATGGTCTTGCACCTAAAGGAATGGTTTATTGAATCTCGGTCGTAGTGATACACATTTTCATGCCAAAAGATATAAGATAGTAATGATAGTACCACTTACTTGTGGCACTGCCATGTAAGTCATAATGGTATAAAACGCATGAAGAAGCTCCATGTTGATGGATCTTTGGACTCACTCGTTTTTGAAAAGTTTGAGACACGCGAACCATGTCTATTGGTGTATATGCATGAAGAAGCTCCATGCAAATGGATCGTTCAGACTCACTTGATTTTGAATCACTTGAGATATGCAAATCATACCACATGGGCAAGATGACTGAAAAGCCTCATTTTCAGTAAGATGGAACAAGATAGCAACTTGTTGGAAGTAACACATTTTGATGTGTGCAGTCGAATGAGTGCTGAGGCATGCAGTGAATATCATTATGTTCTTACTTCACAGATGATTAGAGTAAATGTTGAGTATATTTACTTGATGAAACACAAGTCTGAATTATTGAATGGTTCAAGTAATTTCAGAGTGAAGTAGCAGATCATTGTGACAAGAGGATAAAATGTCTATGATATGATCATAGAGATGAATATCTGAGTTACGAGTTTTGGCACACAATTAAGACATTGTGGAAATTGTTTTGCAATTAATACCGCCTGGAACACCATAATGTGATGGTGTGTCCGAACATCATAGTTGCACCCTATTGGATATGGTGCGTACCATGATGTCTCTTATCGAATTACCACTATCGTTCATGGGTTAGGCATTAGAGACAACCACATTCACTTTAAATAGGGCACCACGTAATTCCGATGAGATGACACCGTATGAATTATGGTTTAGAGAAACCTAAGTTGTCGTTTCTTAAAAGTTTGGGGCTGCGACGCTTATATGAAAAAGTTTCAGGTTGATAAGCTCGAACCCAAAGCGGATAAAATGCATCTTCATAGGA
>NW_025262469.1:0-1623 GCF_018294505.1 Triticum aestivum
TTTTGCCTGCTTGTAATCCACCCTGCAAAACACTTAAGTCCAGGAGAGTGGGCCCATTGGAGGGTTTTAAGTGCATGCAATAAGGCCTTCTTCTTTCTGTCCAAAACTGAAGTTTGCAAAACTTGCACTAGCAAGTTTCTGGTTTTGCCCAAATGATCTTGCCATCATCACCTACATCTAGGGAGACCCTGATAAGGAGTTTTTGGCCACTTCAAGAGTTGCCTAGATGCACTTAGCACTCTGTCGAGCACCTTGTGTGCATGGTCAGTTTTGGCATGATTTTTGCCTTTGCACTGTGACCTTGCACCTCTGGACACAACAGCATGTCCATTGAGCTCCTAGAAGACACTAACCTAAACCTGCTACTTGCCAGCCTCACCCAAGCCCTGTGGCATGCATTGGCATTCTGTCAAGCACGTAGCGTGCGCGCTCTGGACGCGCCCAGAGCGCACGTTTTGCACGCGCACGCACCGAGCCGCCGTGTCGCACTGCCGCCTTCCCCGCGCCCGTTCTGGCCCTTGGCCACTCGCAACCAGCACGCTCGCCCCCTCCCTCGCCGCAGAGCCGCCCCTGGCGCCCTACAGCACCGCCGTCAGGTCGGCCACGGCGGCTGGCGGCCGGCCACAGTGGGCTCCTGCCATGGACGGCGCCGCCCGAGCCGCAGCAGCGCGCCAGCTGCCCCCTGTACAGTCCGAGCCTATCCTCAAGCTCGTCCGCTAGTACTCGTCGCCGCCACGTCGCCCTGACCACTACAGAACGGCGACTCGCCGTCGTTCTTATCCACCACCGTGGAACCAGCCTCGTTGCGCTATAAAAGGAGGCCCCTGAGCTCCTCCGAGCAGTCAAGCGACCCCAGGGCACCCCCATAGCACTCCCTCAGCCAGCAATCGGCGGTTGGTAGCCGTCTTCCTCGACTCCGGCCGGTTCGGCCGCCGCCGCCTTCCGGTATCGTTCGTCGCAACCAGATCCTCCCCCACCCATCCAACGCCACCATCCGACTCCCCTCGACTGTGCGGAGTCGCCCAGCCTCTAAGCTTCGATCGAGAGCCACCACAGCCCAAATCCCCAATCATGCCCGAAGCCTCCGCCGCCGCGAAGCTCGCCGCCGACGATCCCCTCCGTCCCCGGGGCCCTTTCGACTACCGGAAGGATCGTCCTGGAGCGGCGGATCCTTCCCCACCCTCGGATGGCTCCTAGGAGCCGTAGTTCACCGGCGTCGATCGCCGGAGCCCCTGCCTCGGCTCGGACAGAGGAGGAAGAAGGCGGGGGACTAGTCAAACCTGACCAGTGGGCCCGTTGGACCCACTGTCAGTGACCCAACCCCGCCACCACACGTTTAAGTGGACGTGTAAACCCCTGAAGTACGTCTCCTCTGCTTCAAAAACGTACTTTCCCCCGAAACGTTTTCTTTTTCTGATTTTATTAAAAACAGAACTTTGACTGGCTATATCTTTTAAAATAAAACTCCAAATGAGTTGATTCTTTTTCCTACCCCTCTCAAATTTCATCTAGTTTATTTTAAGATTTATTTCAAAAATATTTAGGACAACTTTTTGTACTGTTTTTGAAATATATGTTATTTGAATATTTTTCAAAATACGAAATGGAGAGAGAAGAAAACTT
>NW_025262470.1:0-1623 GCF_018294505.1 Triticum aestivum
GGATCGGGGGGGCGAGTGGGGGGGGCGAGTGGGTGGCGGCTAGGGTTGCGGGGGGGTGAGGGGAGTGGATAAGGGGTGGGGTTTGGGGCTGGCCTGGTGGGGTGGCCGGCTAGGCCGGTTGGGTTGGCCCAGTTGGGCCACGGCCCAGGGGGGCTTTCTCTTTCCCTTTTTTTTTTGTTTAGTTTTTGTTTTCTGTTTTTTTTTATACTTTGCTTTCTTTTAGTTTCCTATTATTTTAGTTTTAGTAAATTACCAAAGTGGCACCTAAATAGCATTTTACAAATTATGCCACGGCCACAATAGTTTAATACTTATAACAATTTAGTTTTGTAAATGTTTATTATTTTTAAAGCATTAAACTAATTGTTTTTGCTACCTTCTATTCATTTAACAGTATTTAAACATTTTATAAAAGTGTGGTTTCTCCACCATAATTATCTATGCAATATTTGTCACATTTAGAACATTTTAGTTTTGACTTTTGAAAACGTTTATTGTTTGCTTGATTTTGAATATGAGTTTAAATCGGTTCCGAATTAACACGAGATTAGCGAAAAAAATCGAAGTGATGTGGCATCATTAGCAGAGGGTTACTGTAGCTTGATTACCCGGGCGTCACAATTCTCCTCCACTACAAGAAATCTCGTCCCGAGATTTAAGCGGTGGATTAAGGGGGGAAAGGTGCTCGTAGCGAAAAACCTAATGAGTCTTCTCGGTCTTGGCTGCCCTTTCGAAGAGGTTGATCCCTTCCGTTGATGTCTTCATTTCTTTGCTTCAGGTCATCATGGTGAAGTCGGCATCCTTTTCTTTGGGAACTCCAACGTACTTACGAATAGGTAAGGGGCAGCTCTACAACGATAGGATGTTACAAGGGAAAATCTTCTGGGGGTTTCCCAAGTATGAACATATGAGTATCTCTCGAGTTGAACAAATGAAACTCATCGAGAGCAAAGTAAGACGGTGCAATAAGAGGTTCCAAGTGGATAGATAGTTGCTCGAAGTCTGAACCAGAGTGAGAAAGGGTTTCAGAGCAGCGAGAATAAGTATTGCGTCTGATACCAGATTAGAGCATTAGGAAGGTGGCCCGTGAATTAAATACGAAGCCAAGCGCGAGGAATAACTTCGACAACAGGGTGTATAGGAGAGTCAGGTTTCGATCCTATGGATCTGTGGGTTATGGGCCCACCATGTGGTTTTTTTTTTGTAATAGGAGCAGTGACATCTTTCACGGTCATGATAGCAAGGCATGTCAGGGAGTACCAAGTCAGTTATGTCGGCAACAACGTTGGTACCAAGGGCGAGGGACGAAGAGAACCATTTTCCTGCTCGTTGAAATGAGGCGGACCAATAGGCAAGGTTCCCGTCCATCGGTGGTTACCGGAATGTCATCAACAATAGTAACAAGGTCTTACTGACAGAGTTGTACATCGAGGTGTTTGCACAAGCAGTGGATTATTACTGCTTATATCATATAGATCATAGAAAAGGTTTAAACAAACCAATGGAAGGAAAATATGATCATCAGATTAAACAGAACAATGGAAAGGAAAATATGTTTAAACACATATTTCGAGGGTATATCCTTCCCAAGGACAAGCGGAGCATGATATCCATGACAGGATA
>NW_025262471.1:0-1623 GCF_018294505.1 Triticum aestivum
CCCGTAGTGAACTCGCCGGAGAGTCGGGGACCGTACATCCATTGCCGATTCATCTGCATTATTATTATATAAAGTATATAATTAACCATCATGCATTTGTTAAACTAACTAGCTAGAAATAATACAAATTAAACAATGAACTACACACATGCATATTTTATCAATGACACATGAAAGGTTCAAGTTGCTAACCGCGATCGCGGAGGAAAAATAAATGAGAAAGCTCAAGTGTGGCTCGGACACTTCATATCATGTTTGTTTCAGGCTCTCGGGCATTTCATCGAACACCTTGTGTGCATAGGAGGAACCAAAAGCAAACCCACCACCCCCTTCTGAAAATTGTGAAGTGAGCTGAGTCCTATATATAGGGATGGGCCTTTAGTCCCGGTTGGCCTCGCCAACCGCGACTAAAGGCCTACGGGGACCTTTAGTCCCGGTTGGCCAGGCCAACCGGGACTAAAGCCCCTCCCGTCCGCCAGCTGGATGGGCCTTTAGTCCCGGTTGGCCTGGCCAACCGCGACTGAAGGCCTTCGGGGACCTTTAGTCCCGGTTGGCCAGGCCAACCGGGACTAAAGCCCCTCCCGTCCGCCAGCTGTCGACCGAGCGCGCTAGGCCCAGATAGTTGGTCGCGGGTCCCAGATAGTTGGTCGCGGGTCTCCTCCCGAACCGCAACTAAAGACCCCTTTTGTCGCGGTTCGATTATTTTGGGGACTAATGGGGGCGTATGGAAGCCTCTTTTTCTACTAGTGGAAGTAGTACGTATAGGAATTGGATTAGTTTCGGCTTTGGTACGTGTTGGCTTGGGTGAGTCAGCTTCGAGTAGGATAGTTGGTCCTGGCTATGTGTATATATACGCAGCGTTGGGTGAGTTTTGTAACCGTGGAGAGAAAACTAGAAAATAGAAATAAAGAGAAAAATAAAGGGCTCGATACGGGCCCTTGGCTATCAGTTTTGTGTGTGCGTGTTCATCGTGTGATTTGATGTGACCGATCCTAAGGGTGAATTTCCAACATTTGGTATCTAGAGCAAGGTCGCGGTGAAGCTGCACTTGCCACGGGGTGGTGACCCGACAAGCACCTCGGGGCGGGCGATATAGTTGCTGGGTGGTGCAGCGACGAGGAGCGGGCGATACAGTCATTGGTGTAGCGACGTGGAGGATAAGAGATAGTCGTTCGGCGGAGCGACGACGAAACGGCGGCGTGGACGCTGTCGCAAGCAAGGTGACGAGGTGATCGTCGTTCGACGAAACTACCTGGAGGAGGGCGACAGGGCTGTCGTCAGCAACGCGTTGGTGATCGTTGATGGTTATGGAGGTGCCAAAGTTGCGACATCGAGGAAATCATCGAGATCATTGTTGGAGGGTGCAAGATGGAGATGGCGAAGTTGCAAGCTGTCGTCTAGGTGTGCACATGAGTTCTTATAAGGTGCGTCCAAGAGTTCAGGTGTGTGAGTCTTCTGTTACAGTTGATATGCGTCACTGGCGAAGGAGAATTGCGAGCGAGAGCAGGCGGAAAAATGAATTTGTGCCTTGCATTTCCATTCGTGATCAAGGAGTAACGGCGAGTTCGTATACGGTGGAGATGAGTTGCACGCATATGGCGAGTTGTGTTGCCGCTGGATAGG
>NW_025262472.1:0-1623 GCF_018294505.1 Triticum aestivum
CTCACCGCTACCTTTACCAAATCGTGTTCACACACTTAGCTCACACACAGTAGGACAGGTTCACACGCCTCTGATTCATCCCCGATGAATCAGACCTGACTCAACTCTAAGCAATAGCAGGCATGACAAACAAACATGAATGAGTAGGCACATCAGGGCTCAAACAACTCCTACTCATGCTAGTGGGTTTCATCTATTTACTGTGGCAATGACAGGTCATGCAAAGGACAAAGGGGTTCAGCTACCGCAGCAAGTAACAGATGAATCGGTGTTGTCCTAATGCAGTAAAAGAGAGCAGGAGCGAGAGAGTAGGATTGTATCGGAATGAACAAGGGGGTTTTGCTTGCCTGGCACTTTTGAAGATAACATTGAGTCTTCATCAGTGTCAACGATCACATCATCGGTATCACGTCTATCGAGAGGGGTCAAATACCGGCAACACAGAAGGGAACACAATCAATGCAATGCACAATATGATGCATGATCATGACATGGCAAAATGAATGTGTTTTGAGCCAATGCAACTAGCAACAGATTAAATGAAGTTGGTTTGAATACAAGATTCAAATTCAAACTCCATATGTGATTATTTAAATGCCCTTTATTTGATTTGTGCTAAACAGCAGCTATAAGTTGTTCTAACATGCATGAAAATGGTACAGATGGATTCCTTGAATTTTTCTGATAATTTTTCATATATAAATTATTTAATTTGGAGTTACGGTTAATTTTCTATGAATTTTAGAAGTTTATATTCATTTCCTGGAATTTCAGAATTAAATTAAATCCAGAAAACATTACTGCGTCAGCATGACGTTGGCATGACGTCAGCAAGTCAACATGGGCCGGCTCGGGTCAAACCTGACGTGTGGGGTCCACACGTCAGTGACACAGGGGCTAATCCCGCGTTGACTCGGGCTTTGACCCGCTACGGGGCCCGCTGTCAGTGTCACAGGGTTAGTTAGCAGGGTCATTAGCCCCTAACGACGACGCCACGTCAGCACGCCGGAGACCAGCCGACGGCGACCACAGAACATGGCGGGGCACGCCGGACTTGCGCTAGAGGCGTCAGTTTGGCGCGCTGAGGGCACCAGGGGATGGCCCTTGCTCCCGCGCATCCAGAGGACCGAGTGGGAGGTCGTGGGGTCGCCGGAACTCATGCCGGCGACGAGCTTTGGCGGCGATGGTGTTCGGTGGTGCTCGGGCGCATCGCTACGGTGCATCAGTGAGCAAATGGAGAGGCTGGGCAGCACCTGCTAGACATGGGGAGCACTAAGAGCAGCTCAGTGAGGCCAGGGGAGCACGGAGGCTATGCGTGCAGCAGCAATGGCGGACGGTGGCTTCGGTGCTCGTGGGGAACGGCGCTACGGCACGGAGGGGAGCATGCTGAGTTAGGGGAGAGGGTCAGTGACTCACGGCGATGACGAGGGGACGCTCGGCGAGGTCGGGGACGGTCCGGAGCCGGCGAATTTGACGAAGATGGCCGGCGGTCCCGAGGTTGAAGAAGGCATCGAGGGCGGTGTTGTGGCACGTCCGGGGCCTCGTGGCTCGTTGAGGAGGTAGAGGGAGGACCGGCGGAGCTTCCCGGGGCGTCGGTGAGCCGTGGGGTGGCCGGTAGCCACG
>NW_025262473.1:0-1623 GCF_018294505.1 Triticum aestivum
ACTTAATAAAACACACCCTTCCAAGTGCCAGATACAACCGGTGGTCGCTCTACCTCAGGGATATGAGGAGGGGATCGCCGGGTAGGATTATGCTATGAGATGTTACTTGGAGATGCTACTTGGAGGACGTCGACCTACCCTCTTCTGCCTGTTGCAAGACGAAGGTGACCAGAAGCGTAGTCTTCGACAGGATTAGTTATCCCCCTCTTATTCTGGCATTCTGCAGTTCAGTCCACTGATATGGCCTCCTTACACATATACCCATGCATATGTAGTGTAGTTCCTTGCTTGCGAGTACTTTGGATGAGTACTCACGGTTGCTTTCTTCCCCCTTTTCCCCTTTCCTTTCGTTCTGGTTGTCGCAACCAGATGCTGGAGTCCAGGAGCCAGACGCCACCGTCGACGACGACCCCTACTACACCGGAGGTGCCTACTACTACGTGCTGCCCGCTGACGACGACCAGGAGTAGTTTAGGAGGATCCCAGGCAGGAGGCCTGGGCCTCTTTCGATCTGTATCCCAGTTTGTGCTAGCCTTCTTAAGGCAACTTGTTTAACTTATGTCTGTACTCAGATATTGTTGCTTCCGCTGACTCGTCTATGATCGAGCACTTGTATTCGAGCCCTCGAGGCCCCTGGCTTGTATTATGATGCTTGTATGACTTATTTTATTTGTAGAGTTGTGTTGTGATATCTTCCCGTGAGTCCCTGATCTTGATCGTACACATTTGCGTGCATGATTAGTGTACGATTGAAACGGGGGCGTCACAGCGGAGTTGACAATGACACGCTAGTTCCTCCTCGTCGGCGTGCTGGAGCACGTTCTTGTCCTCCTCTTCGTACGCTGCGTGCATAGACGCGGCTCCACCACCTACTCGCGTGCTTGGCAGCGCGGCGACATCGCGAGGAGGGACTGCAGACGACGTGAGCGGGCGAGCCTTCGGCTTCATGGCACAGGGATGGCGGCGACACAGCGGTGATGGGTGAGAAATTGTTGGCTGGAGCAAGCGGGCGCCGGCATGCGCAACGGCGACGGCGACATATTCATGAGTGCGCATGTGGGATCTTACTTTAGTTTTATATATAAGGTTGGTCAAACTTAAAAGAAAACCGTACTAGTACACGTAAACATTAGACTTAGGCAGCGCTTTTATTAGTTAGTACCACAACCACGATACGGAATCCTGTGCAAGCGCATGAACTGCGACCGTGTGGTCGATTGAACGGTGCATCACCGTGTCACGCTCGAAGGACATCCACCGAACCTTTTTTGTGTGAAAACAATCCTCGAATATTACTCAATTTTTTTTCCCGTGAAAGTTCTTGACGCTGCAATATTTCCATATATTTGAATTTAGCTCCAGTTCGTGTTTATTTGGATTTGGACGTTTTAGGTGCGCCCTAGTTTTTTTAATACTGATTTTGTGTGTGTGTGACTGAGAGAGAACGTGTGTATGTGTCCATATGTGTGTTGTGGCGGAAGGGCAATGTGGAGACGGTGTGTGTGTGATACAGACATAGAGAGGTGTGAATGTGCAAATGATCATGCATGAGTGAGACATAGACAGATGTCGATACGTTGTGTATACATGAGAGAACGGTCTTCTAGTTTACTTGTGTGTGTG
>NW_025262474.1:0-1623 GCF_018294505.1 Triticum aestivum
GTCTCTGCCTGAGATTCAAATCCGGTTGGGTGAAAATGTACTTCAGACTTTGGTGATCAGTGAATATTTCGCAACGATTACCGAGGAGGTAATGTCGCCAGGTCTTAAGTGCATAGACTACGGCTGCAAGCTCTAGATCATGAGTAGGATAATTCTCCTCATGTGGGTGCAATTGCCGTGAAGCGTAGGCAATTACGTGTCGATCTTGCATGAGAATGCAACCTAGTCCTTGTCGCGAGGCGTCGCAGTAGATAACAAAGTCCTTGGAGAAGTCTGGCGGTACCAGTACGGGAGCAGAGGTCAGGCGTCTTTTCAGTTCCTGAAAGCTGTGCTCACATTGTGGAGTCCAATCGAACTTCTTATCTTTCTTGAGGAGTTCGGTTAGAGGTTTAGCAACCTTGGAGAAGTTCTCGACAAAGCGACGACAATAGCTCGCTAAGCCCGGAAAACTCCGAACTTGCTTGACCGATTCAGGTGGGGTCCAATTAAGGACGGCTTGAACTCGCTCAGGGTTAACAGCAATACCTTTACCGGATATTACATGACCCAGATAGGTCACTTCTGACAACCAGAATTCACATTTAGAAAATTTGGCATAAAGGCGATGCTCTCGAAGTTTCTTCAACACTAGCCTTAAATGTTCGGCATGTTCTTCCTCGTTCTTGGAGTAGATGAGTATATCATCGAGATAAACTACGACGAATTTATCCAAATACTCCATGAAGATTGAGTTCATTAACCGAGAAAAGGTGGCTGGAGCGTTGGTTAAACCGAAGGACATGACGGTGTACTCGTATTGGCCATAACGAGTAACAAAGGCCGTTTTAGGAATGTCCCCGTTTCTGATTTTGATTTGATGGTAGCCCAACCTCAAATCCATCTTGGAGAAGACTGAGGATCCAGCGAGCTGATCGTACAGGTCGTTGATCCTGGGAAGTGGATATTTGTTCTTGATTGTGACCAAATTGACAGGTCGGTAATCTACAACCATCCGGTCCGTACCATCCTTCTTCTTGACGAATAGGACGGGGCAAGCCCACGGAGATGAGCTAGGTCAGATGAAACCCTTTTTCAAGGACTCATCGAGTTGTTTCTTAAGATCGGCTAGTTCTAGGGGTGCCATCTTATAAGGTCTTCTAGCAATCGGAACGGTTCCTGGAATGAGGTCTATTACGAACTCAACATCCCTGTCAGGTGGAACACCTGGCAATTCCTCTGGGAAGACATCCGGGAAGTCACGGACTACCGGCACGTCCTCAAGGTCTGGCAAAGGGCTGGCGTTAAGAGAATATAATTGTCGCTTGGCTATTCGGGTCAAGACATTGACTATCTTCCCCGAAGGATGGGTGAGTTGAACAGTCCTAGAGAAGCAATCAATTTGGGCATGATGAGCTGACATCCAGTCCATACCCAGAATGATATTAATATCTGAAGATTTAAGGGCTATCAAAGACGCAAGGAAAACAAGTCTGTCGACTTGGATTTCATTTCCATAACTTACCCTAGAGGTCTGCCATCTAGAACCAGGGGTAGAAATTTCCATAGTGGATGGCAAGTCACAGAATGCAACGTTATGCAAACGAGCATAATTTTCAGATATAAAAGAATGAGAGGCTCCTGTAT
>NW_025262475.1:0-1623 GCF_018294505.1 Triticum aestivum
AAAGGTTGCATGCAGACTGCAACCAAAAAACTCATGTAAGTAAATTCTGAAACATGCAAGTTGGCTGCGGACTACACCAGAAAACTCATGAGATAAATTTCAGAAGAAAAAGAAGTAACTCCCAAACCACCAGTCCATCATGGATATAAAATCAAGAGGTCAGCCAGGAAACAGTTTGCACACACGCACTGCTAGCAAACCGGCCGAGCAGTGTTTGGAACGAATTACAGTTACTCTGACCTAAGTTCCGCCCCAAAGAAAGTAAAGTAGTGTAAGTACATTGCAGTATGGAAGTACGAACAAATGTTTGTGTATGTACAATACGATACATACAAATGCGTAAAGGATGGTTTGCCCTTGCGGGCGTATATAACCTTATTTCTTACTGAAAATTAATAGTAAAACCGAGACAACAAAAATAGTCTGAATGTGTTGAAGTAGCCTAACTCTTTATAGACCATTTACTTGTAATGAGCGATTTTTAGCCTGGTTGATTAATGGTGTTTTTAGTCAAGAGTTGTGTTGTCCATCTACTAATTGGTCATGTTGATCTCATACCGCGTTCATGTCATAGCTCTAACACTTTCTCTAAAAAGATTGTAGCCAGAAGTATATTTGGCCTTGATAAAATCCCTACCTTTTTGGTGGCAGTTGGTGCTTTGGGTTTGAGATTGAATTATTTTTTGTCCATTTGATGATTACATAAGAGAATAAGCAGGCTTGTTGGAGAAAAAAATGATGTCTTCACATATATAGTTCTTGGTTTCATCTTGTGCTTGTTTTCTGAATCATTTTAAGAGTGCGGTTAGTTTATGCTCATCTTTTTTACCATATTTTCAGTTGAGTGTCCTTGTTCATCTTTATGTGTAAAACATAAATATTGATTCTCACTAGTTTTTTTTTCACTTTTGCTATCATTGACATAAGCCAAATGATGAGAAAAACAAGAAGTGGATGTATATGTTATTTTTCACCTGTAATTTTATTTGTTTTTCCACACGTCCTTAAGGGTGACAACACTATCATGATGCAACCACACTAGTTTTTTGTACAAGGTTCAAGTAGATAACAGTTCTGCTACAAGCACTAGTTAGATGATAGAAAACATACCGGTGAATCATATCCTGGTGCTCATAATCACCAAATTTGAGAACATGATTTATAGAATAGAACCCTCAACATCGCCTATGGGTGCTTTAAGTATACTGTTTTTTTAACATGATAGCGTAAAAAGCCGATGTTCTTGATGTGGGACTTTTTGAATTGAAGTTTGAGATACCTTGAGCCCAAAATGGAAAATTCTTCCATTGTTGGTTGCGACTGTCTAGGGCATTGTTGACTTTTTTTTATTTCTAGTTGATCGGATCCCTCTATCCTTGTTGCTAGCATGCACTTCTATTTGATTCTTGTACATGCTATTCAACATGAAACCAGTGTGGATTATTTCTTTCCACTTACTTAAAATTGTGTTGCGTCTAGACGGTGATAACCAAATATTTTAAAAAGAATCAGAATTTTGCATGACCTTCTTTTTGTATGTTCATCTTCTATCAGCCATTAGAACCTCATTTCTTGTGATTAAAAAATAATGGCCATATTGAACTCGTATTGTTGAACTCATAT
>NW_025262476.1:0-1623 GCF_018294505.1 Triticum aestivum
CTGGTTTTTAAATTCTAGTAAATCCAAAACTTGTCTGAGATTCATGAAACTTGGCATGCTATCATGGAGAGACATAAACATGCCGTGGTACAAATTTTGTTCTCACAAACTGGAGCTTCTCACAACAAGCATGATGGTTTTCGGTAGGGAACGTCCGACCTTTGGGGACGAAATAATATCCATGGCCTCTTATTGCTTTCATTTTTTTTCTCGTGTCAACATAGAACAACAGGAGTGTTGTGTGAATTTTTTTGATTTTTCGGGGTTCGTTTGGACATTTTAATGCATTAACTGAGTTTTCAATGCATTTATGTGCATAATTCAAATTTGAACTACATGCACATGCTCTAGTGCATATAAATTGGTTGAAAAATCAAATCTGTTTCCTTGGGTGCATGCTTAGGTTCCATTCAAGAAATGGGCATGAATTTCAAACACTAGGGCACCGTTGATTGCCGGCAAAACATTGAGATGCCTGGTTTTTAAATTCTAGTAAATCCAAAACTCGTCTGAAATTCATGAAACTTGGCATGCTATCATGGAGCGGCATCAACATGCCGTGGTACAAATTTTGTCCCATTTGGGCCAGGTTTGGATATATGCTTCTCACAAACCGGAGCTTCTCACAACAAGCATGATGGTTTTCGGTAGGGAACGTCCGACCTTTGGGGACGAAACGATATCCATGGCCTCTTATTGCTTTCATTTTTTTCTTGTGTCAACATAGAACAACAGGAGTGTTGTGTGAATTTTTGTGATTTTTCGGGGTTCGTTTGGAGATTTTTATGCATTAACTGACTTTTCAATGCATTTATGTGCATAATTCAAATTTGAACTACATTCACATGCTCCCGTGCATATAAATTGGTTGAAAAATCAAATCTGTGTCCTTGGGTGCATGCTTAGGTCCCATGCAAGAAATGGGCATGAATTTCAAACACCAGGCACCGTTGATGCCAGCAAAACATTGAGATGCCTGGTTTTTAAATTCTAGTAAATCCAAAACTCGTCTAAAATTCATGAAACTTGGCATGCTATCATGGAGCGGCATCAACATGCCGTGGTACAAATTTTGTCCCATTTGGGGCAGGTTTGGGTATATGCTTCTCACAACAAGCATGATGGTTTTCGGTAGGGAACATCCCACCTTTGGGGACGAAACGATATCCATTGCCTCTTATTGCTTTCAATTTTTTTCTCATGTCAACATAGATACAGGAGTATTGTGTGAATTTTGTGATTTTTTGGGGTTCGTTTGGACATTTTTATGCATTAACTGAGTTTTCAATGCATTTATGTGCATAATTCAAATTTGAACTACATGCACATGCTCCAGTGCATATCAATTGGTTGAAAAAGCAAATCTGTGTCCTTGGGTGCATGCTTAGGTCCCATGGAAGAAATGGGCATGAATTTCAAACACCAAGGCACCGTTGATTGCCGGCAAAACATTGAGATGCCTGGTTTCTAAATTCTAGTAAATCCAAAACTCGTCTGAAATTCATGAAACTTGGCATGCTATCATGGAGCGGCATCAACATGCCCTGGTACAAATTTTGTCCCATTTGACCAGGTTTGGATATATGCTTCTCACAAACCGGGGCTTCTCACAACAAGCATGAT
>NW_025262477.1:0-1623 GCF_018294505.1 Triticum aestivum
ATTTGCTAAAATGGAAGGCACAGGAAGGTGTAGGTGACTCATCATTTGAAAATTTGCTGAAAATGTTGAAGAATATGTTCCCGAAGAATAACGAGTTGCCCGCCAGTACGTACGAAGCAAAGAAGGCTGTCTGCCCTCTAGGTTTAGAGGTTCTGAAGATACATGCATGCATTAACGACTGCATCCTCTACCGCGGTGAATACGAGAATTTGAATGAATGCCCTGTATGCACTGCATTGCGTTATAAGATCAGAGGCGATGACCCTGGTGACGATGTTGAGGGCGAGAAACCCAGGAAGAGGGTTCCCGCCAAGGTGATGTGGTATGCTCCTATAATACCACGGTTGAAACGTCTGTTCATGAACAAAAAGCATGCCAAGTCGTTGCGATGGCACAAAGAGGACCGTAAGTCCGACGGGGAGTTGAGACACACTACTGATGGAACGCAATGGAGAAAGATCGACAGAGTGTTCAAAGATTTTGCAGCTGACGCAAGGAACATAAGATTTGGTCTAAGTACTGATGGCATGAACCCTTTTGGCGAGCAGAGCTCCAGCCATAGCACCTGGCCCGTGACTCTATGCATCTACAACCTTCCTCCTTGGTTGTGCATGAAGCGGAAGTTCATTATGATGCCAATTCTCATCCAAGGCCCTAAGCAACCCGGCAACGACATCGATGTGTACCTAAGGCCATTAGTTGAAGAACTTTTACAGTTGTGGGCCAGACCTGGTGTACGTGTCTGGGATGAGCACAAAGGAGAGGAATTTGACCTACGAGCGTTGCTTTTTGTAACCATCAACGATTGGCCTGCTCTCAGTAACCTTTCGGGACAGACAAATAAGGGATACAATGCATGCACGCACTGCTTACATGAGACTGAAAGTGTACGTTTGGTTAATTGTAAGAAGAACGTGTACCTGGGTCATCGTCGATTTCTTCCCCGAAATCATAACGTAAGAAAGAAAGGCAAGCATTTCAACGGGAAGGCAGATCACCGGCCGAAGCCTGCGGAACGTACTGGTGCTGAGATATTTAATATGGTCAAGGATTTGAAAGTCATCTTTGGAAAGGGTCCTGGCGGACAATCAGTTCCGCGGGGAGTTGACGGGCACGCACCCATGTGGAAGAAGAAATCTATATTTTGGGAGCTAGAATATTGGGAAGTCCTAGATGTCCGCTCTGCAATCGACGTGATGCATGTTACGAAGAATATTTGCGTGAACCTGCTAAGCTTCTTGGGCGTGTATGGGAAGACAAATGATACAAAGGAAGCACTGCAGGACCAGCAACTTTTGAAAGACCCAGATGACCGGCATCCGGAATGGTTTCAAGGTCGTGCCAGCTACGCTCTTACCAAAGAAGAGAAGGTCATTTTTTTTGAATGCCTGAGCAGTATGAAGGTCCCGTCTGGCTTCTCGTCGAATATAAAGGGAATAATAAACATGGCGGAGAAAAAGTTCCAAAACCTGAAGTCTCACGACTGCCACGTGATTATGACGCAATTGCTTCCGATTGCTTTGAGGGGGCTCCTACCGGAAAATGTTCGAGTAGCCATTGTGAAGCTATGTGCATTCCTCAATGCAATCTCTCAGAAGGTAATCAATCCAGAAGATCTACCAC
>NW_025262478.1:0-1623 GCF_018294505.1 Triticum aestivum
CTCGCCCCCGCTCGCCTCGCCCCCACTCGCCTCGCCTTCCTCAGTCGAAGCTTGTGCCCCATTGGGCATCGAGTACAGCTCGGTGAAGGCCTAGCAGTCGCAGAAACAAGGATCAGTCGACCAGTCGACAGGGTTAGCAGGAGTGAATACGACAAAGACACAATGGAAAGCAGAGCAAGTGTACCTTGTTTGGGATGCTGTCGTGGTCGAGTGGAGGAATTCTTCTGGCTCCGCGCGGGTTATCCCTGTTTCCGGTAACGGCTGCCATCCATCTCTCCAGTGTGACATCGTCGACTTCTTCTGGATGGACTCTAGTCTCGTCTTCGGGCCCGCAGTACAACCACATGCAGTGGCTCCTGAACTGGAGAGGCTGGATGCGGCGCTTGAGGAAAACCTCCAGGAGGTCCATGCCTGTCACACCGTCCCGAACCAGCTGCACCACGCGCTCCATCAACATCTTCACGTCGGCTTTCTCCTCCGGAATCAGCTTCAGAGGGGAGGGCTTGTTCACTCGGTCCATGGTAAACGGAGGGAGTCCACTCGACTGCCCTGGCGTCGACTGGACCTGGCAGTAGAACCAAGTCGACTGCCAGCCTCTGACGGACTCGGGAAAACTCATGGGCGGGAAGGTACTATTGTTCCTCACCTGAATCCCCAGGCCCCCACACATTTGGACGACTCGGGTCTTCTCGTCACCTGGGCTAGCCTTCTTCACGGTCTGAGAGCGACACGTGAAGATGCGTTTGAACAAACCCCAGTGCGGTCGGCAGCCCAAGAAACCCTCACACATGGACACGAATGCAGCAAGATAGGCAATGGAGTTTGGGGTAAAGTGGTGGAGCTGCGCTCCAAAGAAATTCAAGAAACCACGGAAGAAAATGCTGGGTGGCAAGGAAAACCCTCGGTCAACATGAGTGGCCAGGAGCACGCACTCACCCTCTTCTGGTTGTGGCTGCCACTCCTTCCCCGGCAACCTCGCAGCTCCGTGAGGGATCAAGCCCTCGTTGGCCATGTCGAGGAGGTCCTTCTCCGTGATGGTCGACTGGATCCAGTCTCCTTGGACCCAGCCTTTCGGCAGGCGGGATCTGGACGAGGACCCCCTGCGGGTGGTGGATCTCCCCTTCGCCTTCTCCGATGCCGACGCCTTCTTGGCACGCTCCAGCGCCGCCGTCTTCTCCTTGGCCATGGTCGCCGGTGAAATGCGCGAAGGAAAGTGGTGCGGAGGTGAGAGCGAGCGCGCTGAGCAGAGAGGAAGGAGGCAGAGGGAGAGAAGGAGAATGCTGAGGCGCAGCACAGAAATCCCCACCGGGCGCATTTATAAGGTCTCTTCCGAGTGACTGACATGTGGGCCCGGTCGATCTAATCATATCTGGGAGCAGTTATGAGGACTGGATACGTGGCGAAAAAGGCGGCGCGGAGATCGAGGCGTCTATGCCCCGTCCCATCCGAACGCCACGGTCTGCCCCGCTTCGCGCGCGCCCCCAAATTTCGCACCCCGCGGAATCCGCGAGCAACAAATCAGTCTGTCAGACGCGGTGTTTCCGGCGATCCGTCGCTCGGAGATCGTCGAAGCTCGAAAGATCACTCGACGCAAAAATAGAATGGATCGAGTCGACCGAAGAC
>NW_025262479.1:0-1623 GCF_018294505.1 Triticum aestivum
TCACAGAGGAGGACATCATGAAGCTTAGGGAAGCAAGGTACTTGACAGCGGAAATCCTTCATAGGCTTCCTACTCAAGGGAAGGTTATCCCTACTCCCAAATCTAATGAGAGTGTCGTATTTATCTCTCACTTCCTCCGAGGGCTAGGCTTCGGTCTTCATCTCTTTGTTAGAGGGCTCATGTTCTATTACGGGCTAGATTTCCATGATCCAGTTCCAGACTCCTTCCTCCACATCTCATCATTCATTGTCGTGTGTGAGGCCTTCCTCCCCATCACCCCACACTTCGTCTTATGGCGCTTAAGACCTTCAATGTGAAGCCGAAGATAATCGGTGTCACAATAGACTATAGACTACTGGGGTGCACTTGCCAGCACAGAGACGATCTCACAATTCAATTGGTGTCAGTATGTACTTGAGTGTCTCATCCAGGCAGTTCGACGGCTTAAGAAGGACATAAGGACATGTTGAACAACAACCCAAACACTAATTTAGTTGGTTGACATTTGTTCTTGCAGGCCAGTTTACTTGTTCCTTTTGCAGCATCTTTTTGCATGCAACTGATCACATCATGTATCTTAGGAGTCATGGCTTTTATTGACGGCAAGTTTATTTATGTTTTCAGATTTTCTTTCTCGACAACATTGACTTAGGGATGTTCAACAAGAAGCATGATGTCCTTCGTCAGATCAGCGCCTTCAATTAGACCAGCATTAGAAGGATGATAAATATGGCAACTGACATTGGGACGAGCGTCACATCATATTCGAATTCGAAGGTAATCACTATTTTTGTCTCAGATGTGTCGCGTTGGATGACACGTTGAATTTGGTTGTTCTAACTATCAAATTTGTGAACAACAGCTCCGACCAGATGCGGATGTATGCTATGCCCGCCGCAAGCAACCAGAATGCACTGAGAAAATAAATAACCAACCAGCAGACGTCACCAATCAAAATCAAAGCCCTGAGCATCACACAGAAGCAAGGTTAGGTGCAGTGCATGTATCGTCATCATCATCAGCTCCTATCATGGATGTCAGGACACCACACCGTGTCCTCGGTCCAATCGACTTTGCAAAGCACATTCCCAGCCGATACCCAAGTTTGGTATGTGACACAAACGCCTTGTTGGGCAGAAAGCCACATGGCACTAATTGTTCACTCATCACTTCCATTGGCTTCCACATCCGAGAAATTCCACACCTGCACTAAAGTGATTTGTTGGTGAATTTGTTTTCCTGTTCAGGTAATTAATAGTTGAGACAACTATTCTACTGAAGGAGCAAAATGCTAGGTGCCAGCACGAACTCAGTACTGCGCGGGGCTAATGCACAGGCCGACATGATCAAGTTCGGCGCTAAACTCATGGCTGTACTTAGCAACAGGTGCATATGCTACACCACCAGAGGTTTTACTGACTGCCTAGCTAGAGATATTGATAACCCCACTAGTAAGTCATCCGAGCGCACTGACAATAGATTGCTTCAGCGAAAGTGGTAATCCAGTACTGATCTTAGCTCCATTTTAACAGGGGACATAGCGAGGACTCCTCCAGGACCTAAAATACCTGTTGTCAGGCTTGACATGTCTGGATGCAGAAGTGAGTATCAGCTATATTAATA
>NW_025262480.1:0-1623 GCF_018294505.1 Triticum aestivum
AGTGATTTCCACGATTAACGAACCCCGGCGTGCATTTACGTGTCGGTCATCAACACTCACAGTTTTGGCCGATTCTGGCCCGTTTCGTGGACTATTGCTCACTTTTTTGGGGCCCCGGAGTGATTTCCACGATTAACGAACCCTTGGGTGCGCTTACGGGTTGGTTATCAACACTCGCGGTTTTGTCGATTCTGACCCGTTTCGTGGACTGTTACTCACCGTTTTGGGGCCCCAAAGCGATTTCCATGGTTGTTGAACCCCAAGGTGCGCTTAAGTGTAGGTCATCAACAATCGCAGTTTGGGCCGATTCTGGCCCGTTTCTTGGACTATTACTTAGTTATGGGGGTCCCGAAATGACCCCGAGTTGTGTTTACGTGTCGGTCAGCAACACTCACAATTTTGGCCAATTCTAACGTGTTTTGTGGACTATTACTCACTGTTTTTAGGTCCCGAAGTGATTTCCATAGTTGTTGAACCCCAAGGTGCGCTTACGTGTCAGTCATCAATACTCATAGTTTTGGCTGATTCTGGCCCGTATCATGGACTATTACTCACTTTTTTGGGCCCCCAGAGTGATTTCCACGATTAACGAACCACGGGGTGCATTTACGTGTCGGTCATCCACACTCACAGTTTTGGCCGATTCTGGCCTGTTTCTTGGACTATTACTCTGTTTTTGGGTCTCGGCGTGATTTCCATGATTGACGAACACCGGGGTGCATTTATGTGTCACTCATCAACACTCGCAGTTTTGGCCGATTCTGGCCCATTTCGTGGAGTATTACGCACTGTTTTGGGGTATCGAAGTGATTTCAACGATTAACTAACCGCGGGGTGCGTTTACATTTCGGTCATCAACACTTACATTTTTGTCAGATTCTTGCATTTTTTGTATACTATTACTCACTGTTTTGGGGTCCCGGAGTGATTTCCACGATTAACGAACCCCGGCGTGCGTTTACGTGTCGGTCATCAACACTCACAGTTTTGGCCAATTCTGGCCCGTTTTGTGGACTATTACTCACTTTTTTGGGGCCCCGGAGTGATTTCCACGATTAACGAACCCTTGGGTGCGCTTACGGGTTGGTTATCAACACTCGCGGTTTTGTCGATTCTGACCCGTTTCGTGGACTGTTACTCACCGTTTTGGGGCCCCAAAGCGATTTCCATGGTAGTTGAACCCCAAGGTGCGCTTAAGTGTAGGTCATCAACAATCGCAGTTTGGGCCGATTCTGGCCCGTTTCTTAGTTATGGGGGTCCCGAAATGACCCCGGGTTGTGTTTACGTGTCGGTCAGCAACCCTCACAATTTTGGCCAATTCTAACGTGTTTTGTGGACTATTACTCACTGTTTTCAGGTCCCGAAGTGATTTCCATAGTTGTTGAACCCCAAGGCGTGCTTACGTGTCGGTCATCAATACTCATAGTTTTGGCTGATTCTGGCCCGTATCATGGACTATTACTCACTTTTTTGGGCCCCCGGAGTAATTTCCACGATTAACGAACCACGGGGTGCATTTACGTGTCGGTCATCCACACTCACAGTTTTGGCCGATTCTGGCCCGTTTCTTGGACTATTACTCTGTTTTTGGGTCTCGGCGTGATTTCCATGATTGACGAACAC
>NW_025262481.1:0-1623 GCF_018294505.1 Triticum aestivum
GGGGGCGGCGACGAGGGGCGGGGACGGCTGGGGTCGGCGACAAGGGGCGGGGGCGGCGATGTCGACGGGGACGGCGTCGATCGGGGCAGGGCGGCGCGACGGAGGGAGGAAACAGAGGGAAGAAACAGAGGGAAAGTGAATTTTTTTCAACTCGTGTGTATATAGGAAGGACCTTTGGGGAGCAGAGCAGCAATCATAGCACATGGCCTAGGTCACCTGCAAACTCCTCCCAGTACTTTCTCTCGATTTTTCTCCACTGTGAACCGTCGGCGGGTACTCTCAACTTTCCATCTTTCTTACGGTCTTCTGCGTGCCACCGCATCGCCTTCGCATGCTCTTTGTTTTGGAACAAACGTTTCAACCGTGGTATTATAGGAGCATACCACATCACCGTGGCAGGAATCTTCTTCCTGGGGCGCTCGCTCTCGACATCACCAGGGTCATCGTGACTGATCTTATAACGCAATGCACCGCATACCGGGCAAGCGTTTAAATCCTCGTACTCATCGTGGTAGAGGATGCAGTCATTAGGGCATGCATGTATCTTCTACACCTCTAACCCTAGAGGGCAGACAGCCTTCTTTGCTTCATACATACTCTCGGGCAATTCGTTGTCCTTTGGAAGCATATTCTTTATCATTACCAGCAACTTTCCAAATCCCTTGTCAGATACACCATTCTCTGTCTTCCATTGCAGCAATTCAAGTGTGGTGCCCAACTTTTTTTTGTCAACTTCGCAATTCGGGTACAACAATTTCTTGTGATCCTCTAACATGCGCTGCAACTTCGTCCTCTCCAGATCACTTGCGCAGTTTCTCTTTGCATCGGCAATGGCCCGACCTAGATCATCAGCGGGCTCATCTGATGCCTCTTCTTCAGCTTCTTCCCGCATTGCCGGCTCAACTTCTTCCCCCATTGTTGTATCATCGTATTCAGGGAACCCATGGCCAGGATAGCCGTCGTCGTCCTCTTCGTCTTCATTGTCTTCCATCATAACCCCTATTTCTCCGTGCTTGGTCCAAACATTATAGTGGGGCATGAAACCGGACTCAAATAGGTGGACGTGAATGGTTCTTGACGTAGAGTAACTGTGACCATTCTTACAGCCAGCACATGGACAAGGCATAAAACCATCCGCCCGCTTGTTTGCCTCAGCGGCAAGCAGAAAAGTATGCACGCCATTAATGAACTCGGGAGGGCATCGGTCATCATACATCCATTGTCGGCTCATCTTCATTACACAACACCGAACAAACAAAATTAATACAAGTTCATAAATAAAGTTCATACATAAAGTTCATATACATCACTTAATTAAATGCAACATACAAATAACTCTCTAGCTAAAGAATTTAAATGCAACAACAAATGCGATCAAGATCGCAACTAAGGTAACAATTGATCCAACAGCATAATGATACCAAGCCACACTATCAATGGCATATTTTCTAATCTTTCTAATCTTCAACCTCATTTTCTCCATCTTGATCTTGTGATCATCGACGACATCGGCAACATGCAACTCCAATTCCATCTTCTCCCCCTCAATTCTTTTTAATTTTTCTTTGAAATACTCGTTTTCTCTTTCAATTAAATTTAACCTCCCGACAATAGGGTCGGTTG
>NW_025262482.1:0-1622 GCF_018294505.1 Triticum aestivum
AATATGATGCTGCCTAAATTGGATACATTTGTTTTGCTTACAAATGAAGGGCCTAGCTTGGAGAAGGATGAACATTGGAGCAAGAACAAGCATGGAGATGATGGCATGCGCAAGGGCAACAAGAACGGAGTTACAAGTGATGATTTCAGGACTTTGAAGCCACCATAATGGGTGCATGAAGCCTTGGACGAAATATACAAGATGCCACTTCATAAATTTCGTCCCGAGGCTATTTTAGGTGCTGCGTCACCTTATTATTGGGCCAGACCCATGTAATTTCGAAATACATAAGTATAGGATATTTTTAGAGTCCGTATGTGTGGGGAAACAAGAGATAGGGTTGATTTCGGACCCCTCCACCAAGGGCCACGAAATTCCCCCCTCTTCCTCCATATATACAGCCCTTAGGGCATCGTTTAGACTTTGGGGTTTTGTTTAGATTAAAAGTTCGCCATAGCTGCAACTTCGCGTACTTCGTTTGTGTTCAACGACCAGACAAAGGCGTCACAGAACCCCACCTTGATCAATAAAGCTTTCATCTTATATTCGCAATATCCAGATTGCAATCTCAGTTTCTTGCTTGTTCTTCATTTGCTCGCAGGAAACAGACCCTCGTGGTCAGGTTGATTGTGCTCCGGCGTGGTCAATAACCTCTCGGAGTTGGTTTAGCGATTGCTAAGGCGCGACGTCCTCGCACGTTCGTAGTCGGATCGTCAAAGTCGACTTCCACCAAAGCGATATCCATCATCTCATCGAAAGACGGGACACCTTTGCCTCTATCATAGTACTTTCATGAGATTAATGAACGAAGTTTTACGTGCTTTCATTGGACGATTTGTGGTAGTTTACTTTGATGACATATTGATTTATAGCAGATCTTTGGAAGAACATTTGGAACATTTACGTGCTGTCTTTATTGCTCTACGTGATGCATGTTTGTTTGGTAACCTTGGGAAGTGCACCTTTTGCACCGACCGAGTATCTTTTCTTGGCTATGTTGTTACTCCACAGGGAATTGAAGTTGATAAAGCCAAGATTGAAGCTATTGAGAGTTGGCCGCAGCCCAAAACGGTCACACAAGTGAGGAGTTTTCTTGGCCTCGCTGGATTCTATAGGCGTTTTGTGAGAGATTTCAGCACCATTGCTGCACCTCTCAATGAGCTTACAAAGAAAGATGTGCCTTTTCTTTGGGGTACTGCACAGGAAGAAGCCTTCACGGTATTGAAAGATAAGTTGACACATGCTCCTTTACTCCAACTTCCTGATTTTAATAAGACTTTTGAGCTTGAATGTGATGCTAGTGGAATTGGATTAGGAGGTGTGTTATTACAAGATGGCAAACCTGTTGCATACTTTTCCGAAAAATTGAGTGGGCCTAGTCTGAATTATTCTACTTATGATAAAGAATTATATGCTCTTGTTCGGACTTTAGAAACATGGCAACATTATTTATGGCCCAAAGAATTTGTTATACATTCTGATCATGAATCTTTGAAACATATTAAAAGTCAAGCTAAACTGAATCGTAGACATGCTAAATGGGTTGAATTCATTGAGACTTTCCCTTATGTCATTAAACACAAGAAGGGAAAAGAAAATGTTATTGCTGATGCATTGTCTCG
>NW_025262483.1:0-1622 GCF_018294505.1 Triticum aestivum
TGTCACATCCCTAGTCTGGTATGACCTAGACTAGCTAGTCAATTGTGCATCATATTTAAATTTCATTTAAATTTGAAATGAGGATTGGTGGAACCCTCAGAATCATTTTTGAAAATGACCCAAATAAAAATTTCTCCAAAAGGGTCCAAGAAAATGCTCATGATGCCCTCTAAAAATATTGGACAGAGATAAAAATCAAAACAATATTTTTAGGAGCTCATGGACATTTATTTTGGCCATTTGGATTAATTCGATAAATATTTGCATTGGAAATATATTTCTATATATATGAAATATGGTCCAAAAATTATGCCAATTATACAAGAGTTCTGGAATAATACCATTAGCCCCTACAAAAATTGGCATAATAAAATTAAATGATTTGATATATTTATTAAATCAAACAAATGTCAGAAAAAAATAGAAAACAGAAATAAAAGGAAGGAGGACTTACCTGGGCCTCCCCTCCCCTGTGCGGCCCAGCTGGCCGGCCCAGCCGACTGGCTAGCGCCAGTCGTCCTCCACCTCCCGCCAGGAGGCCAGAGGCGTGTGGCCGGCGCGTGCGCACCGCCGTGCCGCCACGGCACCTGCCTGCCTGTCCTCCCCTCGACGCCTGGACGTCCGGAACGTCGCCACGCGCTGCCCCGCACCGTTCTCACTCTCCCTCGCCCTCCTCCTCTTCCCCTGCTCTCTCTCCCTCTCACCCGAAGCACCGCCGCCGCCGCAGCTCGCCACCGACGCGCTCCCCGCCGTCCCCTCGCCCCTCTGTAGAGCCCCCGAGCTCCGCCGCGACCCCCTCTACTTCCTCGCCGAGCCACGCAAGCCGGAGAGCCCCGTGGAGCCGTCGCCGTCGCCATCCTCGCCTCCGGCCGCCGTGGGTACTCGCCGTCAATTCGGGAGCTTCCGGGCATCCCCGACCTCGCCTTCGCGCTCGCTGGATCCGCGGTGAGCTCCTCCACCGTTCCCCTCTCTTCTCCCTCCCGTTCCCGTGCCGTAGCGCCGCTCCCCACCACGGCCGAAGCCCCTCGCCGCCGTCCACGTCGCCGCCGCCGTCTCGGCCCGCCTCCGCCCAAACCAAGCCTCCCTCCGCGTTCCTGGTGCCACGAGGGTGCCGCCGGGCCCCTCAGGTGGCCTCCCCGTGCCCCGCAGCCCGATCCCGCTCGCGCCCGAACCCCGGCCGCCGCCGCGAGCCTTGCTCCGGCGAGCTCCGGCCATCCCCGCTCCTCCCCTCTGTTCCACCAGATGCGCGAGAGCCCGGGCTACGCCCCGGTGCTCTCAGACGCCGTCCCAGTGGCCTGTGGCGCGGACTCCGCCGCGTCCAGAGGTCGCCGGCGACGAGCCCCCGTCGCCTGAGCCCTGCCAGGTGGGGCCGGCCCGTCAGGTGATTAGCTTAGTGCTAATCACCGTTGACTAACCCCCCCCCCTGACGCTGACCAGTGGGCCCGACCCCCCTTAATCTTTTTATTAAATTAAATTAACCCTGTTAACCCCCCCTGTCACTGACGTGTGGGTCCCACACGTCAGGTTTGACCTGGACAGCCGCGTTGACCCGCTGACGTCGTGCTGACGTCATGCTGGCGCAGTATATAAATTCTGGATTTAATTAAATCAGGAAAATTCCA
>NW_025262484.1:0-1622 GCF_018294505.1 Triticum aestivum
TCCACCTGAATCGGTCAAGCAAGTTCGGAGTTTTCTGGGCTTAGCGAGCTATTGCCGTCGCTTCGTCGAAAACTTCTCCAAAGTTGCCAAACCTCTAACCGAACTCCTCAAGAAAGATAAGAAGTTCGAATGGACTCCACAATGTGAGCACAGCTTTCAGGAACTGAAAAGACGCCTGACCTCTGCTCCCGTACTGGTACCGCCAGACTTATCCAAGGACTTTGTTATCTACTGCGACGCCTCGCGACAGGGACTAGGTTGCATTCTCATGCAAGATCGACACGTAATTGCCTACGCTTCACGGCAATTGCACCCACATGAGGAGAATTATCCTACTCATGATCTAGAGCTTGCAGCCGTAGTCTATGCACTTAAGACCTGGCGACATTACCTCCTCGGTAACCGTTGCGAAATTTTCACTGATCACCAAAGTCTGAAGTACATTTTCACCCAACCGGATCTGAATCTCAGGCAAAGACGTTGGGTTGAGTTGATCACAGACTTCGACTTAGGAATAACCTACACCCCAGGGAAAGCCAACGTCATGGCTGATGCGCTAAGTCATAAATCTTATTGTAACAACCTGATGTTACAAGAAAGTCAACCGCTTCTCCATGAGGAATTTCGGAAGCTTAACCTTCACATTGTTCCTCAAGGTTTTCTTTCCACCTTGGTAGCAAAACCTACTCTTACGGATCAAATCATCGCTGCCCAAAAGCGAGATAAGGGAATATCTAAAATCAAAGAGAACATTGCTAGCGGAAGTGCTAGTTGTTTCTCCACAAATGATCATGGTGTTGTGTACCTTGAGAACCGTCTAGTGGTTCCCAAGAACCAGCATCTACGGCAGTTGATCCTTAAGGAGGCTCATGAATCTCCTCTCACCATTCATCCCGGTAGTACTAAGATGTATCAGGACCTACGCCAGAGGTTCTGGTGGACTAGGATGAAGAGGGAAATTGCTCAGTATATTGCAAATTGTGACGTCTGTCGTCGTGTAAAAGCAGAGCACCAACGGCCTGCTGGCACCCTTCAACCCTTAGCTATTCCTGAATGGAAATGGGATAAAATTGGTATGGATTTCATTACCGGTTTTCCCAGGACCAAGAGAGGGAATAATGCTATTTTCGTCGTGGTCGATTGTCTTTCCAAAGTAGCCCATTTCTTACCTGTTCGTGAGAGTATAACCGCTAGCCAGCTGGCAGATTTATACATCTCCCGAATAGTGTCCCTCCATGGTGTTCCTTTGGAAATCAACTCGGATCGAGGAAGTCTTTTCACCTCTCGATTTTGGGAAAGTTTCCAAAATGCTATGGGAACCCGTCTCTCCTTTAGCACCGCCTTCCACCCTCAGTCGAGTGGTCAAGTGGAACGCGTCAACCAGATTCTAGAAGACATGCTTCGAGCCTCTGTTATCTCATTCGGAATGGACTGGGAGAAGTGCCTTCCATTTGCCGAATTCGCTTACAACAACAGCTATCAGTCTAGCTTGGGTAAAGCCCCTTTTGAAGTTCTCTATGGACGACGGTGTCGAACACCCCTTAACTGGTCAGAAACCGGGGAAAGACAATTTTTTGGCCCGGATATGATTCAGGAAGCAGAAGAACAAGTTCGTATCGTTC
>NW_025262485.1:0-1622 GCF_018294505.1 Triticum aestivum
CTCAGAGATATCAGCTTCAAATTTCTTGCAAGCAGCCTACACAATCTCCGGGTTATAGTATGAATAATCATTATACAACTTTAAAGTCCCAAGCACTTTCCAAGCAAAGACATTTGGCACTTGGGGGCTAATGCATGCTGAAAGGTTCTATCTACAAATTGCCGGTTCAAGAAAGTAAGACAGAAGTTAAGTCTACAACATATTCTGTCATCAGTGGTAGACTTGGGGGCTAGCATGAGGAGAATGACTATGGAGTAAGCAAGAGTGTGGTACCTCAGATTTTTGTTGTATTTTCTTTACCTTATCAATCTCTAAGTCTCGGCTGTTGTGCACTTGACCAATGTAACATGAGATGATGTCTCCAATGCTCAAATTCGCATAGTAAGCGATCTCCGGCCTGGCCCTGCGGCGCTCCAACAGTTCTTCTTTGGCGGAGCATTTGGCCAGCGCAGTGGGTCTCCCTGGCTCGACAAACTCTGTCCGGGTGATGACGACGTCCGGGTCATCGGCCGGCTGAGCTGGGCTGGGGATCTCCGGGTTAGCGGAAGTCTCTATGACTGGCTCGTCGGTTGGAGCGGTGGCTTCAGGAGCAGAGGCAGATGGCGGCTCTTGAGCTGAGGTCTCCGTTTCAGTTAGGACCGGCTCTTCGACCGGTTTATTCTTCTTCGCCCTCTTGCTGAGCTTTGCCTGTGCACCGAAAGGACAAAAGGTTAGTACAAAAGCATGAGTAAAGATAAGCACAACACAAGATGATCAGCGTTACCCGGGTGCGGTCTTGTAAGCCGGCAGGTTAGATTGCATAGAATCACCAGAGGAAGGTGAAGTTTCCTGATAATTTGAATCAGAAGAATTGAGCGGTTGACGAGTAACGCCCGCCAAAGGATGAAAAGGATATAAGTTGGAGATAACCTCGGTCCGGCGCTTCCTTGATGCTTTAGGTAAGCCGGAGGAGAGGTCTGCATCCTTGTTGGTCCGGGTGTGCCGCCGACTCTCATGGATCTGTTGCTTCAAAAGAAATTGAGGATCTTGATAAGCTAAAGGATGTGAAAATCTTACTTTCCGGGTTACTCTTCGGACTTTCAGCCTTGGTAAGGGCTCCGAGTCGGAGGAAAGTGTCGTTACCTCTTCAGTCACCGGGTTACTTGCTCCGGTGTCATCCTGCTGATGATCAGTATCGATAAGGTGGATAGGAATAAACAAGAAACAAAAGAAGAGCCTACAGATTCAGGGGTTACCTCTGACTCGGAGCTGTCACTTAGCTGAAGCAGCTCTGAGGCAGTAGGCCTGCTTCCCTTCTTGCGGGGAGCGGCTTTCCTGGCAGTTTTCTTAGCCTTCCTGGCTTTTTTGGCCGCCTCATGGTCATATTTGACCTTCCAGAACTTGTCATTAGCCTGAAATATACAACAAAGATTTCTTGAAGTTCAGATGAAAGCTATTAAAAGGAAAACCAAGGTGTTCAGGTCAGTGGCTTACCGCCGGAGCCGAGTTAGCTTGGCAGAAGGGGTTTAAGCCGGTTCTCCTACAGTCGGCTAAGCTCTCATTCAGGAGAGACTTGGTCATGTCGTCCACAACATCCTCAGGAAGATCGTTGGGGCTGTGCCGCAGAGGGTCATCCTTCCGGC
>NW_025262486.1:0-1622 GCF_018294505.1 Triticum aestivum
CTAACAAATTTTTATCAATTTAAGAATGCAAACACAAAGCTTTACATAATTACTAACATGCATAACAAAATAATTTCTAACATCACCACAAATAAATTTTTAACTTGCTTTACTAGTTTCAACTATTCTGTAAATCAAGCATAACAACTGACCAATACTTAACAGAATATAAATAATTCAATAATTATTTACATGCATGGGTTAATCATTTCATTTAAGTGAGAAAATCACAAATATTGAAATGGCATCATCAAAATGTTGCTGTGGCTTGCCTTAGTGCAGATGAGGTTCACAAGCCTCCTAGTGATCCTCAAGACAAGCCTCACCTTCTGAAAATAATTTTAAACAAAAAATAGAATATCAAGAACACTTCTGAAATTCACCAGAAATTCTAAACAGCTCAGAAAAATCTCATCTTTGGTGAGCTGTTAGATTTCCTTTCAAAGAACACAATGCAAAAAGAATCATCTCATTTGGACTTATGGTTAAAAAGTTAAAATTGTTTGAAGCTCTCTAGAATGAATTTGAATAAAAAGAAACAGCTGGGGGGTGACGTCGATGGCGTAAAGCCCAGGGGCGCCACCACTCGTACCGCTTCATACGCGTACTGAGTGGCTGACTAGCGGGCCCCGCTAGTCAGGTGGGGGAAGAGGGAGAGAGAAACAGAGAAGGCCGCGGCTTCGCCGGAGCTCTCGTCGGCGACGAGGGCTCTTTGGCCAAAACGAGAGGGAGGGATGGCAAGAGGAGGTCCAGGCGCACCTGCCCGTACCCGTAGCGTGGCTAGGGGTGGTCAGACGGCGTCGGAATCTAGCTCGCGAGCGGAGGCAGAACGAGGAGGTCGTCGGAGTTGAGGAAGACGGCGAGCAGGGGCCGCTCCAGAGGCTCCAAGCGGGCGAGATGGCCTCACCGGAGAGAGGCGGAGGCCCTGGAGAGGTCGCCCAGGCCTGGGAGGGGCTGGAGCTGCCGCGACGACCAGAGGGGATCACCGGCGAGCTCGAGCTCGGGGACGGCGGCCCGAGGCCTGCCCGGCCAGGCTACGGCTTCCTACTCGACCATGGAGTGTGTGTGAGTGCTGGAGGATGCTCAAGAAGGTTGGGGAGGGGCTCTATATATAGGCGAGCGGCGAGGGTGCTTCGGGCTCCACCGGTGGACACCTGTCCACGGCGCCCGGCGACGAGCGGCGTCAGTGAGAGGGGGAGAAGGCGACGGAGGTCACACGGCCACTGTGGGCGAGCGGAGACAAGCACAGGATCATGGGGGTGACGACGAGCACTGTGCGCCCGCACTGTTGGGCTGGCCGGACCTTGCCCGTGCTCGCTGCGGCGAGCTCCGGCGTCGGCGAGTGCCAGGGTGGAGTTAATGGTGTCGAGACGATGATGGTGGTGAGCTTTGGCTAGGTTTGGCAGGCAGGGGAAGCGACCACGCGCGAACAGAGCGCTCGGCGGTTCCCAGAGCGCGTCGACACGCATGCCTGGCATCGTGGACACGCGTGGTCACCGCGTGAACTCTCTCCTCCGGCCATCCTTCGTCCAAAAATCATGTTTGGCATGTTGTTCGTGGTAGTTTAGAGTGTTACCACGATTTGGTTTGGATCCAGGTGTAGTAGAGAAGATTTTACAAGT
>NW_025262487.1:0-1622 GCF_018294505.1 Triticum aestivum
AGACGAGTTTCCGTATGAAACCCTGATACTTCGAAAGAGATTGTCCGTTTTGTACACGAAGTGCATCTAGTATTTGCCGTAACCCTCTCTACTTTGTTGCACATGCTATGTGGGTGAAATGATGATACCATGCCAACTTTCAACCTTTTCAGAGTTCATTTGAAATGCTTTTCAATTTCATGGTCTTATAGCTCAAAATAATCAGTAAATGCAAGAAAAATAACAAACGAAGTCAGAAAGGGTTGAAAAATGGTGATGTGGCTTTGAATGGTGCATTTTGAACACAGAAAAACTATGGAGTTCAAAGTTCAAAAAAATGAAATCCCTTTGTAACAGACGAGTTTCCGTATGAAACCCTGATACTTGGAAAGAGATTGTCCGTTTTGTACACGAAGTGCATCCAGTTTTTCCCATAACCCTCTCAACTTTGTTGCACATGCTATGTGTGTGAAAAGATGATACCCTGCCAACTTTCAACCTTTTCAGAGTTCATTTCAAATGCTTTTCAATTTCATGGTCTTATAGCTCAAAATAATCAGTAAATGCATGAAAAATAACAAATGAAGTCAGAAAGGGTTGAAAATTGGTGATGTGTCTTTGAATGGTGCATTTTGAACACAAAAAAACTATGGAATTCAAATAAATTCAAAAAAATGAAATCCCTTTGTAACAGACGAGTTTCCGTATGAAACCCTGATATTTCGAAAGAGATTGTCCGTTTTGTACACAAAGTCATCCAGTTTTTCCTTAACCCTCTCTACTTTGTTGCACATGCTATGTGGGTGAAATGATGACACCATGCCAAATTTCAACCTTTTCAGAGTTCATTTCAAATGCTTTTGAATTTCATGGTCTTATAGCTCAAAATAATCAGTAAATGCATGAAAAATAACAAATGAAGTCAGAAAGGGTTGAAAATTGACGATGTGGCTTTGAATGATGCATTTTCAACACAGAAAAACTATGGAGTTAACATAAGTTCAAAATAATGAACTCCCTTTGTAACAGACGAGTTGCTGTATGAAACCCTGATACATTGAAAGAGTTGTCCATTTTGTACACGAAATGCATCCAGTTTTTGCCGTAACCCTCTCTACTTTGTTGCACATGCTATGTGGGTGAAATGATGATACCATGCCAACTTTCAACCTTTTCATAGTTCGTTTCAAATGCTTTTCAATTTCATGGTCTTATAGCTCAAAATAAACAGTAAATGCATGAAAAATAACAAATGAAGTCAGAAAGAGTTGAAAATTGATGATGTGGCTTTGAGTGGTGCATTTTGAACACAGAAAAACTATGGAGTTCAAATAAGTTCAAAAAACTGAAATCCCTTTGTAACAGAGGAGTTTTCGTATGAAACCCTGATACTTTGAAAGAGATTGTCCATTTTGTACACGAAGTGCATCCAGTTTTTGCCGTCACCCTCTCTACGTTCTTGCACATGCTATGTGGGTGAAATGATGATACCATGCCAACTTTCAACCTTTTCAGAGTTCATTTCAAATACTTTTCAATTTCATGGTCTTATAGATCAAAACAATCAGTAAATGCATGAAAAATAACAAATGACGTCAGAAAGCGTTGAAAATTTGTGATGTAGATTTGAATGGTGCATTTTG
>NW_025262488.1:0-1622 GCF_018294505.1 Triticum aestivum
CCAGTCCAACCTCTATTTTGATCTGTCGTCGAGTATTACCCCCTGGTATCTCGAGATTATCACAGAACTGCATAACCTCTTATGAGTTCTTCATCAAGTACTACATCCTCACTGATTCCAATTTCTCACGGGCTCCGAGTTTTTAAACACTCAAAGGCACCGATAACTGAACCGAGTCCGCATTACGGTTCAACAACTCTTACTAATATTCTTTACTTCCGAGTTTGTACCTGATCATGTCATTCCTAGCCTGATCGGCTATATCATTATTGTGCTAAATCTTAACTGTGCTACCCGGTCCTTCTTCCCGGAACACAATTTTTGACGCTGAGCTAAGCTTGCATTGATTTCCTTGTCTTATCATTCCACCTTGAACAACAAGCTTGGTTTCGAGTTTGTGTCGTACCCATGGTTCCAATAACCTCTTGCTTCATCATTCCTTTGACTTGATTTCGCCGATGAGCGATTATATCTTCATGAAACCTCTCGACAAATGTGTCATGATCATCATCAACATTCCAAGCTCCTCAAGGATATCAATTGAATTCATGATGAGAAATACCATCCTTGCCCTCGATGATTTGTGTTATAATCGACCACTCGATTGCCTTCCGTTCAACACAAACTTGTTCGTGTCTTGTGTTATACCTTGAGATCCTCGCTATCCAGCATTTGTTCTTCTTTACCTTGGAGTATTGCCATCTTTTATGTCAAGAATGTCGTGAGAATTTCACCACCTCTTAAGAATTCTTGATGCAGGTGATACCTTTTGCCATATCCGTTCATTCCTTGGTCCCCGTGTTATTTCTTACCGGAAAACCGACAATCGAACAATGATGTGCGACTTCAAAACTTCTAGCAACCCTATTGCTTTGAAGTTAATGGTCAATATTTCATTCTTAGACCATTGGTTATCGGATCACCATTCTAACATTGATCATGCTACCTAAGCCCATATTTCGGGTGCATCTTTCAACCAATGTTTAACTGTGTATGTTTTCCTCCAGCATACCTCATTATATCAATTGACCTGACAAATGTTATCTCCTTGTTCACATAAGTGTGCAAATCCATCTTTTGAAAATCTCAATGAATTGTCGCTGAGTAAATCAGCCACCTCCTCACCACTCCTTGGTTTAATGATGAACTCGTGTGTCGGAACTCGCTCCATAGTTCATTTCCCGAGAATCTTACATTGTCATCTCGTCAATTATGTTGCACCTTTTCTTCCTAGGTATCCTGCCACCAATCAGAACTGAATCTCGGTCTGATATGATGGTTGGAACATATTTCCAAGAGATATAACACTGGTCTTTATGTGACCCGGTAAGGTGATGTCGTGCCTAGCACACCTGGCCGGAGGCCCTATTGTTATAGATTCCTTTTCAGCAAGGTTATCCATTTTTCCATGAGGAAATTGTAAGACTTATTCTATAAGTTGTTTCCGATGGATCCTTTGTATCCAAAGTCTGACCTTTGCTTGAAGACCATGCCAATGCTACCTCGAAGCATGTCTGTGGTACTCTGATTTTCAATAAGAGCATTTGAAGAACAATGCTAAATTTTCTTTGTCCATTATCCAAATACCGATGTTTGGGTTATGTCATGAAATTCCTCTCCCC
>NW_025262489.1:0-1622 GCF_018294505.1 Triticum aestivum
TTCTCGGTACGCTTCTTGTTAATTGCCACCCGGCATCTGTTCTTTTCGATACAGGAGCCTCTCATTCTTTTATATCTGAAAACTATGCTCGCTTGCATAACGTCGCATTCGGTGATATGCCAACCTCTATGGTAATTCAAACTCCGGGATCCAAATGGCAAACCTCTAGAGTAAGCCATGGAAATGAAATCCAAGTCGACAGACTTGTTTTTCTCGCATCTTTGATAGCCCTTAAATCTTCAGATATTAATATCATTTTGGGTATGGACTGGATGTCAGCTCATCAAGCCAAAATTGATTGCTTCTCTAGGACTGTTCAACTCACCCATCCTTCGGGGAAGATAGTCAATGTCTTGACCCGAATAGCCAAGCGACAATTATATTCTCTTAACGCCAGCCCCTTGCCAGACCTTGAGGACGTGCCGGTAGTCTGTGACTTTCCGGATGTCTTCCAAGAGGAATTGCCAGGTGTTCCACCTGACAGGGATGTTGAGTTCGTAATAGATCTCATTCCAGGAACCGTTCCGATTGCTAGAAGACCCTATAAGATGGCACCCCTAGAACTAGCCGAGCTTAAGAAACAACTCGATGAATCCTTGAAAAAGGGTTTCATTCGCCCTAGTTCATCTCCGTGGGCTTGCCCCGTCCTATTCGTTAAGAAGAAGGATGGTACGGACCGGATGGTTGTAGATTACCGACCTGTCAATTTGGTCACAATCAAGAACAAATACCCGCTTCCCAGGATCAACGACCTGTATGATCAGCTCGCTAGATCCTCAGTCTTCTCCAAGATGGATTTGAGGTTGGGCTACCATCAAATCAAAATCAGAAACGGGGACATTCCTAAAACGGCCTTTGTTACTCGTTATGGCCAATACGAGTACACCGTCATGTCCTTCGGTTTAACCAACGCTCCAGCCACCTTTTCTCGGTTAATGAACTCAATCTTCATGGAGTATTTGGATAAATTCGTCGTAGTTTATCTCGATGATATACTCATCTACTCCAAGAACGAGGAAGAACATGCCGAACATTTAAGGCTAGTGTTGAAGAAACTTCGAGAGCATCGCCTTTATGCCAAATTTTCTAAATGTGAATTCTGGTTGTCAGAAGTGACCTATCTGGGTCATGTAATATCTGGTAAAGGTATTGTTGTTAACCCTGAGCGAGTGCAAGCCGTCCTTAATTGGACTCCACCTGAATCGGTCAAGCAAGTTCGGAGTTTCCTAGGCTTAGCGAGCTATTGCCGTCGCTTTGTCGAGAACTTTTCCAAAGTTGCTAAACCTCTAACCGAACTCCTCAAGAAAGATAAGAAGTTCGAATGGACTCCACAATGTGAGCACAGCTTTCAGGAACTGAAAAGACGCCTGACCTCTGCTCCCGTGCTGGTACCGCCAGACTTCTCCAAGGACTTCGTTATCTACTGCGACGCCTCGCGACAAGGACTAGGTTGCATTCTCATGCAAGATCGACACGTAATTGCTTACGCTTCACGGCAATTGCACCCACATGAGGAGAATTATCCTACTCATGATCTAGAGCTTGCAGCCGTAGTCTATGCACTTAAGACCTGGCGACATTACCTCCTCGGTAATCGTTGCGAAATATTCACTGATCACCAA
>NW_025262490.1:0-1622 GCF_018294505.1 Triticum aestivum
AAAAGACGCCTGACTTCTGCTCCCATACTTGTGCCACCGGATTTCACTAAAGACTTTATTATCTACTGCGACGCCTCACGACAGGGACTAGGTTGCATTCTTATGCAGGATCGTCATGTGATTGCCTATGCATCTCGACAGTTGCATCCACATGAGGAGAATTATCCTACACATGATCTAGAGCTTGCAGCCGTAGTCTATGCACTCAAGACCTGGCGACATTACCTACTTGGTAAACCTTGCGAGATCTACACCGATCACCAGAGTCTCAAGTATATCTTCACCCAACCGGATCTGAACCTTAGGCAAAGACGTTGGTTGGAGTTGATCACAGATTATGATCTAGGGATTACCTACACCCCAGGCAAAGCCAATGTCATGGCTGATGCTCTAAGCCGTAAATCCTATTGCAACAATCTCATGTTGCAGCAAGGCCAACCACTTCTCCATGAGGAATTTTGTAAGCTTAACCTTCACATAGCTCCTCACGGATTCCTTTCTACCCTGGTGGCGAAACCTGATCTTGAAGATCGGATTATCGCTGCTCAAAAGCAAGACACAGGAATTTCTCAGATCAAGAGAAACATTAAGAAGGGAGTTGGTGGATGTTTCTCTATGGATGATCGTGGTGTTGTTTTCTTTGAGAATCGTTTGGTGGTTCCCAAGAATCAACATCTGCGACAATTGATCCTTAAGGAGGCGCATGAATCTCCTCTCACGATTCATCCCGGTAGTACTAAGATGTATCAGGATCTACGCCAGAGGTTCTGGTGGACTAGGATGAAGAGAGAAATCGCTGAGTTCATTGCTAAATGTGACATTTGTCGTCGCGTTAAGGCAGAGCATCAAAGACCTGCTGGCACCCTTCAGCCTTTAGCTATTCCTGAATGGAAATGGGATAAAGTTGGTATGGACTTCATCACCGGCTTTCCCAGGACCAAAAGAGGGAATAATGCTATCTTCGTAGTCATTGATCGTCTCTCCAAAGTGGCTCACTTCCTTCCTGTTCGAGAGAGTATCACTGCTAGTCAGCTTGCCAACAGTGTTCACTATATCTAGCATCCTTTGATTGTCAGGTGTTCCCCAGCGTTGGTAATCATTGAGTCGGGGAGCCATTATAGATAAAGGCTCAAAAGAGCCATCATAGCATTTATTGCAAACAGGGGTCACAAGACCCGTCATACAGAGCATACAAGCAACAAGCGGAAGCATTACATGTCTGGGTACAGACATCTATAAATGAAAAAGGCTGGAAGCCTGACTATCTACAACATCCGATCAAGATCGTAGCTGAGGTACTAGCTACTAGTCGAAGTCCACGAGAACACTAGTAAGACCGAAGTCTCCGCTGCAAAAACATAAATAAAGCAACATGAGTACAAAGGTACTCAGCAAGACTTACATCAGACCCTATCATACATGCATTTGTATCAAGAGGGTAATGTGGGGTTTAGTTGCAGCAAGCCAGCTTTGACTCTGTGGCTATCCTATTCTACGACTACCAGAAACTTTTGAGGTGAAACAACGAACACGAGTCCACTAATCACCACACAATACACCACTATGGATTCATTCCCGTCTCCCTACGAGAAGGCCATCCATAGCACTCACACTTGTCTTGA
>NW_025262491.1:0-1622 GCF_018294505.1 Triticum aestivum
ACTTCGCGTGTGGGCGTTCTCACGCTGGAGGGGTGCAAGGGGCTTTGCCCAGTGGTTCCTCCGTGCGGGCTTCGCCCACCTCCCGGCGGGCTCGCCGGTGATGTTCCGACTGCATGAAGTGCGTCCAAACTCCTGGTCTCCGCCGATAGGGCTCACCGTCACCTTCACCAACAGATTTGATGCGTACTACCTCCTCGGCAAGATGTTTTGGTGTGGATGCGAATTCATCGCATTCACAACCCACAACATCTTCACAAACTTCGACTGCGTCTTCCCCACCCGCGACGGTATGCACACCCTCCCCTACTACATCGGCGAGGACGGGATGGAGAGGAGCACTGGAGAGGAGGCGCAGTGAAGATGGTGGTGAAGGCCCGGTCTCGTCAGCTTGTCTTGCCTTAGCGTGTTAGGGCAAGTTTTTTATCTTTTAAATATTTCTATTAAGAGCAAATCATGTTGTTGGTTCTACCGTGAACTTTATCTATCCGAACTATGTTATGATTTCTACCCGTCTATTTGATATGTTGTTGGTTATCTGTGTTTTGCTTGCTATTTCTATCTTCTTCCCTTGATATTTCTATCTTATTTGACGTCAAAACCAGCAAGTTTTGGGGTTAGCTCAGATTTCACGCGGCCCACGGGGGTGTGCTTGCACGCTTGATGGAAAAAATTGGTGTCATTCAACTTAGCCGTTCGGGTAGCAGGGGATGTTCCATCTGGGAAGACGGATTTTTTCGGCATGCTTGAAATGGACCCAAAAAATTTTTGAAACCCTTGTACCAACATGAAAAGCATGCATGCCAACTGGAAATTGTTTTGCGACGTTGCATGGTTTTGTAGGCTATAATGATTACACGTGTAGATGAAAGGCACGAAAAAACAGTTTCAACAAAGACAACATCAATGATTTTTTACAAGTTTTATAGATGGAAACTTCTTTAGATGCAATGCCATCTCACAAACAACTCAGAAACAACTGTATGATTGATCATAAAACTCATGCATTATTGTTCAAAGAACTGTCTCATGAATAAATTGTACCATAATTGCGAACATAGTGTGAAACAGAAAAAAAAATGTTTGTTTGCAACAAAATAATCCTGGTTTGAAGCTTAAACTGGTTGAAAAACAATTGAGCCTGCTCCATATGGTCTTCTGCACTGCCAAAATCCAGTGACCTCTTGCGTTGCGACGTTGGAGATTGCGTCGGGCTTGGCGACGACCCATGTGCTTCAATCTTTTTCTCTTTAACATCAATGTAACCATACAACTGAAGTTGTTCTTGTTCTTTCTCCGCCAACTCTCTAGCAAGACCCTCCATTTCTTGGATTCTCACTTCCTGTAGAAAACCATAGGAATTGTATTAGGAAGAACTTAAAAATGACGTAGCCATAAACTAGATGCATGTAACATGTAAAATTTGAACCTCTGGATCAAAGTCATGCTCGGGATAACGACCCGTAGTTCTATTATACACAATGTACAGGTGACATTTCTTGCTGCCATTCAGATCAGAAAGCATTTTTTCTACATCATCTGGTCCTGCAATCAAGAACATTCCTTCTGGCAGCTTCCACGCAGACTCGGGTAAGAAGTAGTACAGTTCTGCTCCCATTTTGCAA
>NW_025262492.1:0-1622 GCF_018294505.1 Triticum aestivum
GGATTATCCCAGAAGTCCATTTGGGTTGTCCAGGTGCTCTCCATCACACAGTACTTCTGTACCATGGCTGCTAAGTCGGCAAAGTGTATTATGTCACGGCGACTTATAGCATTAAGGATCCCTTTGTTCGTGCAATTTTTGCAAAAAAGTGAGATTGCGTCTTCCTCATGACAGTCCTTAACCCTGTTTAGCACAAGGAGGAATCTGGCCCAGTAGCGATGTACTATCTCTTCGGGCCCTTGTCTGATATGGGAGAGATGGTTTAAGTCTGGGTGGGTGGGCGTAGCTGAATCTAGATTCTGATCCGATCTAACGCCCAGGGGCAGAGGAGCTTCCGGGCTTGACAGCTCGAGATCCGGGGTGCTGCCCGATTTTTCCGGCCCCATACCCGATTCTAAGTCCGGGGTCTGGGTCATGTCCTCCCGTGAGTGGGTATCCGGCTCAGATAGCTCGGTAATCCGGACCTAATTCGTCCTCAAAATAGAGGGATAATCCGTGTGTGGCTCCTCCACTACCGCTATCTCGTGGGTGACCCGTGGGGATTTAATATCCCTTTGGTCGGGTTTAAGCCCAATCCGATCATAGTCTGTAGCGACTCCCAAAGCAGCGATGCGATCAAAGAGCTCGCTAAGGGAGGAGAGCTCCATCGGATTCATCTGTTTGGCGAGTTCCGAGTTCACGTGGAGGCTATTTTTGATGATCCGAGAGGTCATCGTCGGTGCGGAAGCTGATCGGGAGGCCGTGACGAAGCACCTAGTCGGAGAGTTTGGCCTACCGCCAGAGCTCCCCCAAAGGTGATGTTGTCCTTGACAACGAGACGGGACATCGAGCCTTTCGGCGACGACACAGAGGGACTCTCAATGAAAGCACCAATGTCGGTGTCAAAACCGGCGGATCTCGGGTAGGGGGTCCCGATCTGTGCGTCTAAGGCTAATGGTAATAGGAGGCAAGGGACACGATGTTTTACCCAGGTTCGGGCCCTCTTGATGGATGTAAAACCCTACTTCCCGCTTGATTTATGTTGATGATATGAGTATTACAAGAGTTGATCTACCACGAGATTGTAGAGGCTAAACCCTAGAGGCTAGCCTATGATGATTATGATTGTTTCCTCTAAGGACTAAACCCTCCGGTTTATATAGACACCGGAGGGGGTTAGGGTTTACACAGAGTCGGTTAGAAAGAAGGAAATATAATATCCGGATCACCAAGCTTGTCTTCCATGCAAAGGAGAGTCCCATCCGGACACGGGACGAAGTCTTGAGTCTTGTATCTTCATGGTCCAAAAGTCCGGTCAAAGTATATAGTCCGGCTGTCCGGATACCCCCCAATCCAGGATTCCCTCAAGCCCCCCTTCTTCTTCTTCTTCCTTGACCTTCTCCCTAGATGGGAGAAGGGTTTCCCCTCTGGTCCATGGCCTCCATGGCTTGGGAGGGGCGAGATCCCCTCCGAGATTGGATCTGTCTCTCTGTCTCTCTATGTTTCTGCGCTCCCCAATTCTGCCCTCGCACCGTTTCTTTTATATCTGGAGATCCGTAACTCCGATTGGGTTGAAACCTTCGCCCATATATTTTTTCCAAAAATTAGCTTTCTTGTGACCAAAGAAGAGCAGCAACCGCCTT
>NW_025262493.1:0-1622 GCF_018294505.1 Triticum aestivum
ACCAAATAACAATTATTTAGGTTTAACACCAATCTCTTTGGTAGAGGGAGCGTGCGATGCTTGATCATATCAAGCTTGGAAAAACTTCCAACACATATCGTCAGCTCACCTTTAGCTAGTCTCCGTTTATTCCGTAGCTTTTATTTCGAGTTACTAACACTTAGCAACCGAACCGGTATCTAATACCCTGGTGCTACTAGGAGTACTAGCAAAGTACACATTAACACAATGTATATCCAATATACTTCTATCGACCTTGCCAGCCTTCTTATCTACCAAGTATCTAGGGTAATTCTGCTCTAGTGGTTGTTCCCCTTATTACAGAAGCACTTAGTCTCGGGTTTGGGTTTTACCTTGGGTTTCTTCACTAGAGCAGCAACTGATTTGCCGTTTCATGAAGTATCCCTTCTTGCCCTTGCCCTTCTTGAAACTAGTGGTTTCACCAACCATCAACAATTGATGCTCCTTCTTGGTTTCTACTTTCGCGGTGTCAAAACATCGCGAATACCTCAAGGATCATCATATCTATCCCTGATATGTTATAGTTCATCACGAAGCTCTAGCAGCTTGGTGGCAATGACTTTGGAGAACCATCACTGTCTTATCTGGAAGATCAACTCCCACTCGATTCAAATGATTGTTGTACTCAGACAATCTGAGCACAAGCTCAACAATTGAGCTTTTCTCCTTAGTTTGCAGGTTAAGAAAGTCATCGGAGGTCTTATACCTCTTGACATGGGCACGAGCCTGAAATCCCAATTTCAGCCCTCAAAACATCTCATATGTTTCGCGAGGTGCCTCAACTCTAAACCGTTTAACTGAACTATCATGTAGTTATCAAAACGTGTATGTCAGATGTTCGCAACAACCACAGACAATGTTCGAGGTTCAGCTCACTGAGCGGTGCATTAAGGACATAAGCCTTCTATGAAGCAATGAGGACAATCCTCAGTTTACGGACCTAGTCCGCATAATTGCTACTATCAACTTTCAACTAATTTTTCTCTAGGAACATATCTAAACAGTAGAACTATAGCGTGAGCTACGACATAATTTGCAAAAACCTTTTGACTATGTTCAGGATAATTAAGTTCATCTTATGAACTCCCACTTAGATAGACATCCCTCTAGTCATCTAAGTGACTACATGATCCGAGTCAAACTAGGCCGTGTCCGATCATCACGTGAGACGGACTAGTCATCATCGGTGAACATCTTCATGTTGATCGTATCTTCTATACGACTCATGTTCGACCTTTCGGTCTCCGTGTTCCGAGGCCATGTCTGTACATGCTAGGCTCGTCAAGTTAACCCTAAGTGTTTTGCATGTGTTCCGAGGCCATGTCTGTACATGCTAGGCTCGTCAACACCCGTTGTATTTGAACGTCTGAATAAAACACCCGATCATCACGTGATGTTTTGAAACAGCGAACTGTCGCAACGGTGCACAGTTAGGGGAGAACACTTCTTGAAATTGTTGTAAGGGATCATCTTATTTACTACCGTCGTTCTAAGCAAATAAGATGTATAAACATGATAAACATCACATGCAATCAAATAGTGACATGATATGGCCATCATCACTTTGCTCCTTTTGATCTCCATCTTCGGGGCTCCATGAT
>NW_025262494.1:0-1622 GCF_018294505.1 Triticum aestivum
AAAAATATATTTATCTTATCATATTATCTCTATCAGATCTCACTTTCGCAAGTGGTCGTGAAGGGATCGACAACCCCTTTATCGCATTGGTTGCGAGGTTCTTGTTTGTTTGTGTAGGTGCAATGGACTTTTGAGGAGCCTCCTACTGGATTGATACCTTGGTTCTCAAAAACTGAGGGAAATACTTACGCTACTGTGCTGCATCACCCTTTCCTCTTTAAGGAAAACCAACGCAAGCTCAAGACATAGCAAGAAGGATTTCTGGCGCCGTTACCGGGGAGGTCTTCGCTCAAGTCACGACATACCAAGTACCCATCACAAACTCATCTCTCTCGCATTTACATTATTTGCCATTTGCCTCTCGTTTTCCTGTCCCCCACTTCACCCTTGCTATTTTATTCGCCCTCTCTTTCCAATCTCCTCTCTCTTTCGCTTGCCTTTTTGTTTGCTTGTGCGTTGGATTGCTAGTCGCGATGGCACAAGATAATACCAAATTGTGTGACTTTTCCAATACCAATAATAATAATTTCCTTAGTACTCCAATTGATCCTCTTAATGATGTTGAGTCTTGTGAAATCAATGCTTCTTTGCTAAATCTTGTTATGAAAGATCAATTCTCCGGCCTTCCTAGTGAAGATGCCGCTACCCATCTAAACAACTTTGTTGAATTGTGTGAGATGCAAAAGAAGAAAGATACGGACAATGATATTGTTAAATTGAAGTTATTTTCGTTTTCACTTAGAGATCGTGCTAAAATTTGATTTTCGTCTTTGCCTAAAAATAGTATTGATTCATGGAATAAGTGCAAAGATGCCTTTATCTGTAAGTATTTTTCCTCCCGCTAAGATCATCTCTCTTAGGAACGATATTATGAATTTTAAACAACTTGATCATGAGCATGTTGCCCAATCTTGTGAAAGAATGAAATTGATGATTCGCAATTGCCCTACTCATGGTTTGAATTTATGGATGATCATACAAATTTTTTATGCCGGATTGAATTTTGCTTCTAGAAATCTTTTAGATTCGGCCGCGGGAGGCACGTTTATGGAAATCACCTTAGGAGAAGCTACTAATCTCCTTGATAATATTATGGCTAATTATTCTCAATGGCACACCGAAAGATCTACTAGTAAAAAATGCATGCTATAGAAGAAATTAATGTTTTGAGTGGAAAGATGGATGAACTTATGAAATTGTTTGCTACTAAGAGTGCTCCTATTGATCCTAATGATATGCCTTTGTCTACTTTGATTGAGAATAATAATGAATCTATGGATGTGAATTTTGTTGGTAGGAATAATTTTGGTAACAATGCTTATAGAGGAACCTTTAATCCTAGACCATTCCTTAGTAATCCCTCTAATAATTATGGAAATTCCCACAATAATTCTTATGGAAATTTTAATAAGATGTCCTCTGATTTTGAAAATAGTGTGAAAGAATTTATGGTTTCTCAAAAGAATTTTAATGCCTTGCTTGAAGAAAAATTGCTTAAAGTTGATGATTTGGCTAGGAACGTTGATAGACTTTCGCTTGATGTTGATTCTTTGAAACTTAGATCTACTCCTCCTAATAATGATATCAATGAGTCTCTAAAAGCTATGATAATTTCCATTGAT
>NW_025262495.1:0-1622 GCF_018294505.1 Triticum aestivum
GGGGGGGGGTGGCCAGCCCTCGTACGGCCCTCCTCTCTCTCCACTACGGCCCATCATGGCCCACTAGTTCCTCCGGGGGGTTTCGGTAACCCTCCGACACTCCGGTTTTATCCGAAACACTTCCGGTGTCCGAATACAGTCGTCATATATATCAATCTTTAGGTCTCGATCATTTCAAGACTCCTCGTCATGAATGTGATCAAATCCGGGACTCCGAACAATCTTCGGTACATCATATCACATAAACTCATAATACCAATCGTCATCGAATGTTAAGCATGCGGACCCTATGGGTTCGAGAACTATGTAGACATGACCGAGACACGACTCTGGTCAATAACCAATAGCGGAACCTGGATGCTCATATTGGTTCCTACATATTCTACGAAGATCTTTATTGGTCAAATCGCATAACAACATACGTTGTTCCCTTTGTCACCGGTATGTTACTTGCCCGAGATTCAGTCGTCAGTATCTCAATACCTAGTTCAATCCCATTACGGGCAAGTCTCTTTACTCGTTCCGTAGTACTTCATCCTGCAACTAACTCATTAGTCACAATGCTTGCAAGGCTTAGTATTACTGAGAGGGCCAGAAATACCTCTCCTAAACACGGAATGATAAATCCTAATCTCGATCTATGCCAACCCAACAAACACCTTCGGAGACACCTGTAGAGCACCTTTATAATCAGCCATTTATGTTGTGACGTTTGGTAGCACACAAAGTGTTCCTCCGGTATTCGGCAGTTGCATAATCTCATAGTCTGAGGAACTTGTATAAGTCATGAAGAAAGGAGTAGCAATGAAACTAACACAATTATAATGCTAAGCTAACTGATGGGTCATGTCCATCACATTATTCTTCTAATGATGTGATCCCGTTTATCAAATGACAACACATGTCTATGGTTAGGAAACATAACCATCTTTGATTAACGAGCTAGTCAAGTAGAGGCCTATTAGGGACTATATATTTTGTCTATGTATTCACACATGTACTAAGTTTCCGGTTAATACAATTCTAGCATGAATAATAAACATTTATCATGAATTAACAAAATAAATAATAACTTTATTATTGCCTCTAGGGCATATTTCCTTCAGTTTCATACCATTTACATGGTTCAAAAAAGTTATTTAAGCATCCCCATAATTTCTGTGTAAATAGTATGGTAATGTTGGGTAACGTAGCAGAAATTCAAAATTTTCTATGCATCACCAAGATCAATCTATGGAGTAATCTAGAAACGAGGGGAAGGGGAGTGCATCTACATACCCTTGTAGATCGTTAAGCGGAAGCGTTCAAGTGAACGGGGTTGATGGAGTCGTACTCGTCGTGATCCAAATCACCGATGATCCTAGCACTGAACGGACGTCACCTCCGCGTTCAACACACATACGGTTGAGAGAGACATCTCCTCCTTCTTGATCCAGCAAGGGAAGGAGAGGTTGATGGAGATCTAGCAGCACGACAGCATGGTGGTGGAAGTAGCGGGATCCCGCCAAGGCTTCACCAAGCGCAAGCGGGGAGGAAGAGGTGTCACCGGAGGGAGGGAGGCGCCAGGGACTCAGGTGCGGCTGCCCTCCCTCCCCTCCACTATATATAGGGGCCTAGGGGGG
>NW_025262496.1:0-1622 GCF_018294505.1 Triticum aestivum
TTGTAAATTCAATGAATTTTTTTCAAATAGATGAACCTTTTTTTCAAATCTATGCACTTTTTTGGCAAACCCACGATTTGTTTTCCGATTTTGATGAACTGTTTTCAAAATTGATGAACTTTTTCTCAAATTTGATGAACTCTTTTTCATATTCAGTGAACCTTTTTTTCAAAATCCACGAACTATTTTTTAATTTTGATAAACATTTTCTTCATTTTTTCGTGAAACTTTAAAAAAATGTTGAACCTTTTTCACAATCAATGAACTTTTATTCAGAATTGATGAACTTTTATTAAAAATTGAATACTTTTTTTTTGCAAGATTGTTGAACTTTTTATGCAGAATTGATGAACTTTTTCCAAGTCTGCGAACTTTCTTGAAATCGATGATTTCTTTTCTAATATGTGAAATTCTATGAATTCTTGAATTTTTTTAAAATTCATGATTTGTTTTGAAGTCTGTGAACTTTCAAATTTTCTTCAGACTTTTTTCTAAAAAAAAAAGATCATGTTTCCCTAAAATCTATGTGCGGTAAATAGTGTGGCTACACTTACTCTTAAAATGTTCACGCTGTAGTATTGACTAGCGCTTTGTTTGTCTAGTGGCTAGCCAGCCAGCAATGGAGCTTTTTTTGGAAGGCGCGAGGTCGACTCCTCACGGAGCAACATTTTAAAGGGGTTTTTGCGCTATAAATAATTTCGGCTAAACTGCATGTCGTGGGCCGACCCACCAGGTGCAGCAGCGAGCGCCAACTGCTATAACTGGCACTTAACACGTCGTATAGGAGCTCCCTTCGACAACGTCTGCATGGAGAAGAACATGCAGCAGTGCGCGAATCATGGGGATGTGCTCAATGCTGAACACCGCGGCGACTATTTTTCTCTTTAAGCGAGCGCTAAGCATACCCATCACTAAAGGTTTTTCTTTACTAGGCGGCTTGTGTCGCTTCGCTTTAAAATATGAAAAAGGAGTAGCAGCCATTCGTCGTCGCTTGCCCACTCCGTGTGAAGGAGCAGCCGCTATGGCGATGCCGGGAAAATGTGTCGGGAGTCGCGGGTTAGCGCTGGAAAGGGGATCCACGGGCTATGGGCTAAGGCGGCACCACCTATGTTCTGCACGGATGGATAAGGTGGCAGATCGACAATACAGTGCATTCGGTTTATTCGGTTTATACTGTTTTTTGGTTTGAAAGTATTAATACTTTTTGGCAAATATACTCTGAATTAAAATACGGTTTGGTTTCGGTACATGCCAAATTATTTTGGTATGGTTTCGGACTTTCAGTATATGCCATAATAACCAAAGATGACATGAATTTGGAAATAACATAATAATAAATTACAAATGTATGATTCAAAATACATACTTTTTTACACAAATGTAGTATAACTATATATCTGTACAGTTACTAAGCTCCAACGAAATGGGGCTCTATCCTCGCTCGGGGCTGTTATTTCGTTGTGGTCCCCGTGAGTCAGAGAGTGAACATCTATTTTCCCCTGCGTTCTCATACATTGCCATGTCTCAGCAACCTCTACTCGGCACCGAACCGCCGCCTTCCCCAGCCGTGAAAAAAAATTCCCTGCCTTACCGCGTGTTGCTCCTCCTCCTCCTCTCGAGCC
>NW_025262497.1:0-1622 GCF_018294505.1 Triticum aestivum
CTCTCTCTCTCTCCCGCTCATCTCTCCCTCTCCCTCGCGCGAGCACCTACGGCGGCCGATTTCGGCGAGCTCCGACGGGATTCGACGCCGCCCAGCACACCCATGTGACCCCCTCGCCCCGCTCCTCCATCCCCTCCGACCAGATCTGACTCGCGCGTCCTCCAGCAACCACGTGTGACCCTCCCCTGCGGCTAGGGTTTCGGCCACCACATCGCCGGCGTGGCTCCGGTGTTGCTCCGGTGACTCAGGTGAGTCTCTTCACTCCTCCTCGTCACATCCATCCCTCTCTTTCTCACTGCGTCGCGTCGCGTCTCCTCTCCCTCACAGAACCATCACGCCGGGAAGCCATGGACGGGAAGGACGCCATGGACGGGAAGGACGCCATGGAGGACGCAGCTCCACCACTGCCCCAACGCCATCCAGGTCCGCCCCTTCTCCTCTCCTCCCCTCTTGGATTTCTTCTTTTCCTGCCTTGCACCCGTCCACTCAAGTTCTAAACCAAACAAGAAAAATTATCAATCTTGTTTTTGCTGCATATGCAATAATGGTTGAGGAGGACTCAGTTGTTCACTTCTATAATTGTGCCATAAATCGGTTTACTCTGCTTGAGGGTTGCCGTGGTTAGCTCGATTTGATAGGGTCCTTACTACATATGCTGCAGGGATTTAACTTGACTTGTTAATAATGAGTGTCAATCAATCAAACACAAGGAAACTATAAATGCTTACTATTTCGTATAGTGATCGTTGTGTTGTGTATAGGTAAAACTTGTGTTGTCCTTATCTACTTCGGAGGCATCATCATGTGTTGTCAATTTAGTTTCTGCCATGGTTTTGGTTTGGTCTTGCTTATGCCAAATCGATCATTCATTGCTTCCGAACACTCTACCTTTAATCTTTGCTTCTGTGAAACCGGCCTTTCTTCTATTGAATGGAGTGTTTGCTTGCTATGCGGGAAAAGTAGCTCATTCATCGCTGATTTGGCATGTGCAACCAAAGTGGACGGACCGCATTTAGGTCCGGTCGCCGTGAGGATCCTCTGGCGGTGCTGGATGTGCCGTGGCGCGGTGGTGCCCCCGGGTGGCGCCTTCGTGCTGTGGTGCCCCTGGTTGGCGCCTTCGTGCCCGTGCTCTCACTGGCACCGCCGTTGTGGTGCTCTCCGGCAAGCTCCGACTTGTTGTGGTGGTGTTGGTTGTGATGCTGGTCACACCATAGTGATGGTGTGGCTGCATCCTGCTTCGTCTACAACTCCTTTTGGTGAGCTTCTCCTTGCTCCCCTCCTGATCTATCTAATGCATAGCTCTTGATCTTTTTGGATGTGAGGCTCTATTAGCTGTGGTTAGCTGCTGTAGATGAGCATCAACTTGTATTGGAGCTCTCTGTGATGGATTCTTGCCGTGTCAGGGTTTTGGTCAGTGACCATCTATGTGTATTTGTGAAGTATATATACTCCTGTACTGCTCTGTTCTGTGTAGTTGATCCTGGAGTTGTTACTTTGGTCAGTTACTTTACTCATGAACGGATACTCACTTGTTCTTAGTTATTTTACTTCTAATACTGATATGAACAGATACCACTTGGTTTGGCTATTCCTATTTGTCTCTTTCTAATAGCCTATGAACA
>NW_025262498.1:0-1622 GCF_018294505.1 Triticum aestivum
TGGTTGCCTCCCTCCTCGATGCGCCTGGAGACGCCACGACACCCCTGGCCTCTCTCTCGCTCTCCCTGGAACCCCTCTCGCTCTCCCTCCGTCCCTATTCCCCCTCTGCTCTCTCTCCCTCCCGCGACCGAACGGAGCCGCCGCCACCGACGAGCTCCCTCGCGGACACCGGCCACCCCACGCAAACCCGACGCGCCCAGAAGCTCCGCCACGTTGTCTTCTTCATCTTCGATGAGCCACGCAAGCCGGGAGGGCCCGGAACATCGCCATCGCCGTCGTCTTCCACCTCGGGCTCCGACCACCGCCGCCGTTGATTCGCCGTCTCCACCGCCTCCCCGAGCACGCCGACCTTCTCTTCGAACTCACCGTGAGCCCCTGTCCATTTCCCCTCTCTCTCCGTGCCCGTCCGCGCCCTCTAACCACCCTGGCTGTCGGAGCCGACCGTTCCTCGCCGCCGGCGATGACGCAGACGGTGCTAGAGCCACCGTAGCTAACTCCCGAGCACGACAACGTGCTCAGCACCCTTCCAGGAGCCGAGCGCGCCCACCCGTGCGACCTGCCGTGCCCCCTAGCGCCAACCCCGACCTCCCCGAGCTCCGGCGACCGCCAAGGTCGACGCCGGCGACAACTCCGGCCACCCCCGCACCCAACGCCTGCACCACTCGACGCGCGAGTCCACCAGCGTCACGTAGATGCCCTCCGCCGGCCATTTGGTCGCCGGAGATGCAAACCCGAGGCTCGCCGCCGCGGTTGGCCTCGCCGGCGTCAAGTCGCCGGTGGGGTTGACCCCGTTGACAGTTGACTTGCTGGGCCCAGTTTGACCCTGGGTCACTGACGTGTGGGCCTCTGGCCACTAACTAAATTAGGATTAGCACTAATCGGATTAGTTAAACTAATTACCCCCTGCTGACACTGACATGTGGGCCCTAGTGCCCTAATCTTTAATTAAACTAAACTAACCCCCCCCCCCTGTTTAACCCGTGTCACTAACGTGTGGACCCCACACGTCAGGTTTGACCTGGACCGCCCTGTTGACCTGATGACGTCAGGGTGAGGTCATGCTGACGCCATATTCCTTTTCTGGAATTTAATTTATTTTATAATAATCAGGAAATTCCAGAAATTGTATAAACTTCAATAAATCATAGAAAATTAACCGTAACTCCAAATTAAATAATTTATATATGAAAAATTATCAGAAAAATTCAAGGAATCCATCTGTACCATTTTCATGCATGTTAGAACAACTTATAGCTGCTGTTTAGCACAAATCAATTAAATGGCATTTGAATAATCACATATGGAGTTTGAATTTGAATCTTGTATTCAAACCAACCTCATTTAATCTGGTTTTAGATGCATTAGCCCAAAACACATTCATTTTGCCATGTCATGATCATGCATCATATTGTGCATTGCATTGATTGAGTTCCCTTCTATGTTGCTGGTAATTGTCCCCTCTCGATAGACGTGATACCGATGATGTGATCGTTGACACTGATGAAGACTCAATGTTATCTTCAGAAGTGCCAGGCAAGCAAAACCCCCTTGTTCATTCCGATACAATCCTACTCTCTCGCTCCTGCTCTCTTTTACTGCATTAGGACAACACCGATTCATCT
>NW_025262499.1:0-1622 GCF_018294505.1 Triticum aestivum
TCGCACAATCATAATGGCCCCAAGAATGGTAACGGGAATGGAGGAAGCAACGGCTAGAACCGTACCAACCCATCAACCCCAGCCAAGAGAGTCCTAAGCCAAGTCACTTGCTATAAGTTTCAGAAGAGTGGACACTATGCCAATGAATGTCCTGAAGCCCAGAATGGAAATGGCATTGGAAGCTCTGGGAAGAAGCCGAACCCTTTCAATAGGGGACAGGTGAACCACGTTAACGTGGAGGAGGTTGAAGCCCAGCCAGATGTAGTAATAGGTAAGTTTTAGGTTAAGTCATTTACTGCACTTGTTCTTTTTGATACTGGTGCATCGCATTCATACATATCAAGGGGATTTGTGGATAAGTATAAACTGCCAACCCAAGCCATTATGTCACCCATGTTAGTAACCTCGCCTGGAGCAGAGTATATGGCTAGTTTATGGTGTGACCGGTTACCATTAAGGATTGGTAACTACGTGTTTCCCTCGGACCTAATAGTATTGGAATCGCAAGGATTGGATATGATATTAGGCATGGATTGGTTATCAAAGTATGGAGGGAACATTGAATGCGCCAGTAAGTCAATTTTGCTTACCACCCCAGAAGGAAGAAGGATCAAGTATGTATCCCGGCATGTGCCTAAGAGGACACAAGTAAATTCCTTATCAGGAGTTGTGCAGGAGGAAGTACCAGTGGTGAAGGATTTCCCTGGCGTATTTCCAGAGGAGTTGCTAGGCATGCCACCGGATAGAGACATTGAGTTTTTGATTGAGCTTTTGCCAGGCACAGGGCCAATATCTAAGAGACCATATAGGATGCCCGCAAAAGATTTGGAGGAGATTAAGAAGCAGATTAAGGAGTTACTAGATAAAGGCTATATTCACCCAAGTTCTTCACCTTGGGGATCACCAGTGCTTCTAGTGGAGAAGAAGGATGGATCATTACGGATGGTTGTTGATTATCGGGGATTGAATGAAGTGACCATCAAGAACAAGTACCCACTACCGATGATCAATGATCTGTTTGACCGATTTCAAGGAGCTAAGGTATTTTCCAAGATTGATTTGCGATCAGGATACCATCAGTTGAAGATTCGAGAGCAGGATATACCTAAGACGACTTTTAGCACCAGGTATGGGTTGTATGAGTATACCGCTATGTCATTTGGTTTGACTAAGGCACCTGCATATTTCATGAACATGATGAACAAAGTGTTTATGGAGTTTCTGGATAAGTTCGGCGTGGTGTTCATTGATGATATTTTGGTCTACTCAAAGAATGAAGAAGAGCATAAGGAGCATTTGCGTTTGGTACTTGAGAAGCTCAGGGAACATCAGTTATATGCCAAGTTCAGCAAATGTGAATTTTGGTTGAAGGAATTTGGATTCCTCAAACATGTTATATCCGGAGAAGGAATAGCAGTAGATCCCACCAAAGTTGTCATTGTGACAATTTGGGAAGCCCCAACAACAGTTGGAGAGATCCGGAGTTTTCTTGGACTTGCAGGATACTACCGGAGATTCATTGAGAATTTCTGAAAGATTGCAAAGCCCATGACAGAGTTGTTGAAGAAGGATACCAAGTTCAAATGGACTGAGGAATGTGAGGCCAGTTTTCAGGAGTTGAA
>NW_025262500.1:0-1622 GCF_018294505.1 Triticum aestivum
GTGCGCCCGTTAACGGGCGCCCGCCCGTCGCCCGAGACCTACCTGCCCACACGACCCGCAAGGCCTCTGTGCCTATGACAAACGGGGCCCTCGCCCCAGAACATTTAAAATAATAATAATAATAATAATAATAATAAAAGAATAATATAAATAAATAAATAATAAATAATAATATAAATAAAAACAATAAATATAATTAATAAAATTAAAATGATTTAATAATATTATTAATTAATTAATTAATTAAGTTAATTAATCCGGTTTAATTAAATTAATTAACTAGTTAAGTTTAATTAAACTGTAATTAGATTAACCTAAACCCTAATTAACCTAAATAGAGAATGACAGGTGGGTCCCACTGGACCCACATATCAGGATTGACTCAGTCAACCCCTGTTGACTGCTGACATCAGCATGACATCATGCTGATGTCATAAATACATTTTTTCGAATTAATTAAATAAATAATTAAATTCCAAAATTGTTTAAATCTTTTAAAAATCATATCTTTTAATCCGTAACTCGGATTAAAATATTTTCAACATGAAAGTTGCTCAAAACGACGAGACGATTCCGGATACGCAGTCCGTTCGTCCACCACACACCCCTAACCTATCGAACCCGCAACTTTCCCCCTCCGGCTCCTCTGCCCGAAAACACGAAACACCGGGAATACTTTCCCGGATGATTCCCCCTTGACCAGTACCACCTTATACCACGTTAGGGCACGCCTAGCATCGCTTCTTGACATGTCATGCCTCGATATGCACCTGTTTACTTGGTATTCATTGTTTCTTCCCCCTCTTCTCACCGGTAGACTACGAGACCGACGCTGCTGCTGCCCAGTTCGACTACGGAGTTGACGACCCCTCTCTCTTGCCAGAGCAACCAGGCAAGCCCCCCCTTTGATCACCAGATATCGCCTATTCTCCTCTATACTGCTTGCATTAGAGTAGTGTAGCATGTTACTGCTTTCGTTAATCCTATTCTGATGCATAGCCTGACATTGTTGCTACATCTGTTGATACCTTACCTGCAATCCTAAATGCTTAGTATAGGATGCTAGTTATCATTGTTGGCCCTACCTTCGTGTCAGTCTGCCTTGCTATAATATTGGGCCGTGATCACTCGGGAGGTGATCACGGGTTTATACTTTACATACATACATACTATACAGATGGTGACTAAAGTCGGGTCAGCTCGAAGAGTACCCGCGAGTGATTCACGGATTGGGGGCTGAAAGGACCTTTGTCCCGACGGCCCTCTGTGTGGATCTTTGTGGCGGAGCGACAGGGCAGGTTGAGACCGCCTAGGAGAGAGGTGGGCCTGGCCCTGTTCGGCGTTCGCGGACACTTAACACGCTTAACGAGATCTTGGTATTTGATCTGAGTCTGGCTACGAGCCTATACGCACTAACCATCTACGTGGGAGTAGTTATGGGTATCCCGACGTCGTGGTATCAGCCGAAGCACTTCAGACGTCAGCGACGGAGCGGCGCGCGCCGGATTGGAACGTAAGCCTGCTCTTGTATTAAGGGGGCTAGTTCTGCTTCCGGCCGCCCACGCAACGTGCAGGTGTGCTATGGGCGATGGGCCCAGACCCCTGTGCGCTTAGGTTTAGAC
>NW_025262501.1:0-1622 GCF_018294505.1 Triticum aestivum
AAAAAAAAAGGATTCCGGACATTCTGTCGCTAGAGAGATTTGTTTAGCGGGATGAACCTCGTTTTCTACAATGATAACCGAAAGCAAGTCTCTATATTTTTTTTGGTATTCCTCTCCTAGTTCTCCATCACTTAAAATTCTCTAAAATAGAATTCAAACACTATGTGTATTTCTCGTACTCTTTCTGCTTGGACATTCTACTGTTCATTATTTCCTTAGTTTTCCTAAGTTTGTGGGTAGTAGGAGAGATTTTTCCATTAGGACCTCATTTCAATTTCCACTTCTTTCATATGGGTTATCACTCTTTTTAGATGTTGTTTTGGAACAAATTAGTTTGCTTTGAGAGTTCTCTCGCTAAAACCAATATATTCTATTCCTTACATATATTCTTAGATGTTATAGAAAATAATCTCCTCAAATAATAATTTCCCTATGGAGATGAACCCAGGACACATGTTTTGCCCAGGCTCACCTCCTCTCGATGCAGTTAATAGCCCTACTCCTGCTGATCTGTGATTATCTCAAGGCAGAGTACAATGGAGGATTTTGAGGGTCTCGGCGAGCTGCGCATTAATTCGACGAGTCCTATATCGACAAATGTCTAGATTGGTTTGGCTGGGTAGCTATTCTAGGTATTTGACAGATCTTGAATGTGTCATTTGTCTTGGCGGCAGGTGACCTTACATGGGGGTATATCTCGGTGGAATTATAGCTTTGTGTGCCATACAACATGGACTCCTTCGAGTTCGGCATATGCACATCTCGCTCTAAGGAAACGAGGGTGTCGCGTCCAGGGGAGCAATTAACATACGGATACCCCTGGCGGAAGGTAGTTTTCTAGTGCAGAGCGCCCCAGTGCCGTCACGTGGCGCTTGTTGGCTGCTTCTCTCATTGGAAAAAAATTATCTATTTTTTCATACATCATTTTTGCTTTTATCTTTTATTTCCGGGTTTTTTGAGTTTCCAGGTTTTTTGGGTACTTTTTCCGGTGTTTGTTCTGTTCCGCATGAACAATAGTTGTGCTCACAAAAAAAATAAAGCATAGATGTGATTTCATGCTTCCGACAAAAGTGAAGCACAAATGTGCTTCCGTGCTTTTTTTTTACATTTTTCGGGGTTTCTAGTTTTTTATTTTTGGTTTTTTTGGTTTCCAGTTTTTTATTTCTGGTTTCTTTTTCCTTTTTTTTCTCTGGTTTCTTTGGTTTTCGATTTATTTTCGATATCAGGTTTTCTGTTTTTTTTGGTTTCCACGTGAAGCTGGGCTTTCACGCGAGAAGACAATTGTGCTTCTATGTGAAGCATAAATTGCACTTCTGTGCTTCCCCAAAAAGTGAATCATAGATGTGCTTCCGCGTGAAGCACAATTGTGCTTCTGTGCTTCCCCAAAAGTGAAGTACAGGTCTGCTTCCGCGTGAAGCACATCACGCAAAAGCACAAGTTAGTTTACTTGGAAGCACGAATTCTTAGAGTTTGGAAGCACATATTTCCTAAAAAAAATCGTCGAAACCTATCAACATGGGATCTAGTTTCAAAGTTCTCAACGCGAGAAACACAAGGGTGAAAATGGTTCATGATTTAGATGCACAGTTCAAGACATAGACAAATCCACAGGTACCTCCCGC
>NW_025262502.1:0-889 GCF_018294505.1 Triticum aestivum
CCTTGTGCGAAGGCTGGCTACGAGTTGCTCCACACTTGCTTGCCAGAAGCTTCCATAGCTGTAAAAGGATCACCAATTTGTACATCACATCAGCCGGATGTCGAAAAAATATACCCTCGATAATTGCTTTGTTACGGGTTCTTCAAAGAGACCACGCAAGGGCCGCAAACCCCACGCAAGCAAAGCCTATGATCCTGGTCACTCGAGGCTTTGATCAAACGGAACACATCCAAGAAAGATCCCGGATTCCACGTACAACCCGTAGTCGCCCGAAGCACACTCCACGCGAATCTAGCGACGACGCATCGCAAAATGATATGATCGCATGTCTCATCATCGCCACACCATACGCCCTTGTCATCACCCAGCACGTTGCGTTTTCTCACTTAAGATCCTATTCCTCGCCACTTGCCAAAGAAAGATTTTATTTTTCTTTTTGATGGGATTCTAGCCTTCCATAGCCCACTTAAGCTGCAAGGAGGCGCAGACGAAAGATCTCTCGGTACAAGGACCCGGTCGAAAAATCCCATTTCTGTTTTTTCCACAATGGCAAACTACATATAAGTGGGACCTTTCTTTTCCTTACCAGATCATTGGTAATTTCAATTGATAAATATGCAAAATAGGATGTTTAAGGTAATATAATTAGTTAATTCCTGCGTCTTTATATGATGTTCTTAGGTCCAAAATCACCATATTAGCAGTTCTTAATTAGGTCGATTGGGCCAATATGATGACATTGCTAAAGTCGTTCTAAACCATAAGCGAGGCACTACTAGCTAGCTTGCAAGTACCCCGAAAAAAAAAAGCTAGCTTGCAAGTACCCCGCAAAAAAAACTAGCTTGCAAGTACCCTTGTGGTTGCTCATCGGATAGGCCCGGCGGAGTGG
>NW_025262502.1:899-1622 GCF_018294505.1 Triticum aestivum
AAAGTCCAGACGCATTTCCAGGAGTCCAAAATTCACCGGTTTAGGCCGAATTTGGCGGCGGCGGACCCAAACCGAACCCAACACGCTGGGGGTCGACTGGGGCCGCCGGGGGAAAGGAAAATGGTGCCAAAACTTCCCACGCCCGACCCTTGTGGACCCGCCAAGTCAGCGACTAGGCTTCGTCGTCCTCATCGCCTCGCCTCTGCTCCCGCGCGAATCAATGTCAAGGCTGCCGCCGATCAGCCTTTCATTGAACACGGGCGGCGCGTCCACACTGCTGCCGCCCCCTCGCCGCTATAAAAGTCTGCCTTCATCGCCACTCGTCGCACACTCGCCACATCCATCTCTCTCTCTCTCTCTCGCCTGCCTCCAGCGCCGACCATCCCTCTCTCTCCTTCGCCGTCCTCAAGCACTCGCCATGGCAGAGTGGTTCCCAGGCGACGGAGCGGCGGCCAACGGCTTCAGCCACCGCTGGCTGCATGACTGGGAGGCACACCTGCTGCAGGGGCCAACTACCCGGTGCGTGTGCCCGGCACATGGCGGCTGAGCGCCGGCGGCATTCCCGTGCCTCCAGTGCCCTTCGGCACGGAACGCGCCGCCGAGATCACGACGATCCGGGCGAACATGCCGGAGCAAGCGCGCCAGCAGCCACGGTACGTGGTGGACAACGACGCGCTCTGGACCGCCTACTTCGAGCGGCGCCGCGCCGAGCAGCTGGCGTCC
>NW_025262503.1:0-1622 GCF_018294505.1 Triticum aestivum
ACTTTTAGAGTCTCTTGATTATGAATCGTTTGACACGTGCGAACCATGCCTTTTGGGCAAAATGACCAAGACTCCGTTCTCCGGAACAATGGAGCGAGCAACCAACTTGTTGGAAATCATACATACCGATGTGTGCGGTCCAATGAGCGTTGAGGCTCGTGGAGGATATCGTTATGTTCTCACTCTCACTGATGACTTGAGTAGATATGGGTATGTCTACTTAATGAAACACAAGTCTGAGACCTTTGAAAAGTTCAAGGAATTTCAGAATGAGGTAGAGAATCAACGTGACCGAAAGATAAAATTCTTACGATCAGATCGTGGAGGAGAATACTTAAGTCACGAATTTGGTACACACTTAAGGAAATGTGGAATCGTTTCACAGCTCACGCCGCCTGGAACACCTCAGCGAAACGGTGTGTCCGAACGTCGTAATCGCACCCTATTGGATATGGTGCGGTCTATGATGTCTCTTACCGATTTACCGCTATCATTTTGGGGATACGCTCTAGAGACAGCTACATTCACTTTAAATAGGGCACCGTCTAAATCCGTTGAGACGACACCGTATGAATTATGGGTTGGAAAGAAACCTAAGCTGTCGTTTCTAAAAGTTTGGGGATGCGATGCTTATGTCAAGAAACTTCAACCTGAAAAGCTCGAACCCAAGTCGGAAAAATGCGTATTCATAGGATACCCTAAGGAAACTATAGGGTATACCTTCTACTTAAGATCCGAAGGCAAGATCTTTGTTGCCAAGAACGGATGCTTTCTGGAAAAAGAGTTTCTCTCGAAAGAAGTAAGTGGGAGGAAAGTAGAACTCGATGAAGTACTACCTCTTGAGCAGGAAAGTGGCGCAGCGCAGGAAACCGTTCCTGTGATCCCCACACCAACTGAAGAGGAAAACAATGATGATGATCAAGGTACTTCGGATCAAGTTACTGCTGAACTTCGTAGGTCCACAAGGACACGTTCCGCACCAGAGTGGTACGGCAACCCTGTCCTGGAAATCATGTTGTTAGACAACAATGAACCTTCGAACTATGAAGAAGCGATGGCGGGCCCGGATTCCAACAAATGGCTTGAAGCCATGAAATCCGAGATAGAATCCATGTATGAAAACAAAGTATGGACTTTGACAGACTTGCCCAATGATCGGCGAGCGATAGAAAACAAATGGATCTTTAAGAAGAAGACGGACGCGGATGGAAATGTTACCATCTATAAGGCTCGACTTGTCGCTAAGGGTTATCGACAAGTTCAAGGGATTGACTACGACGAGACTTTCTCTCCCGTAGCGAAGCTGAAGTCCGTCCGAATCATGTTAGCAATTGCCGCATACTATGATTATGAGATATGGCAAATGGACGTCAAAACGGCATTCCTTAACGGACATCTTAAGGAAGAACTGTATATGATGCAGCCGGAAGGTTTTGTCGATCCTCGGAACGCTAACAAAGTATGCAAGCTCCAGCGATCCATTTATGGACTGGTGCAAGCATCTCGGAGTTGGAACATTCGCTTTGATGAGATGATCAAAGCGTTTGGGTTTATGCAGACTTATGGAGAAGCCTGCGTTTACAAGAAAGTGAGTGGGAGCTCTGTAGCATTTCTCATATTAT
>NW_025262504.1:0-1622 GCF_018294505.1 Triticum aestivum
TTGGCGAGGCAACTTCATGAAGACACGATGATGGAGATCATGACGATGGAGATCATGGTGTCATGCCGGTGACGATGATGATCATGGAGCCCCGAAGATGGAGATCAAAAGGAGCAAAGTGATGATGGCCATATCATGTCACTATTTGATTGCATGTGATGTTTATCATGTTTATACATCTTATTTGCTTAGAACGACGGTAGTAAATAAGATGATCCCTTACAACAATTTCAAGAAGTGTTCTCCCCTAACTGTGCACCGTTGCGACAGTTCGCTGTTTCAAAACATCACGTGATGATCGGGTGTTTTATTCAGACGTTCAAATACAACGGGTGTTGACGAGCCTAGCATGTACAGACATGGCCTCGGAACACACGCGAAACACTTAGGGTTAACTTGACGAGCCTAGCATGTACAGACATGGCCTCGGAACACGGAGACCGAAAGGTCGAGCATGAGTAGTATAGAAGATACGATCAACATGAAGATGTTCACCGATGATGACTAGTCCGTCTCACGTGATGATCGGACACGGCCTAGTTTGACTCGGATCATGTAATCACTTAGATGACTAGAGGGATGTCTATCTGAGTGGGAGTTCATAAGATGAACTTAATTATCCTGAACATAGTCAAAAGGTTTTTGCAAATTATGTCGTAGCTCACGCTATAGTTCTACTGTTTAGATATGTTCCTAGAGAAAAAATTAGTTGAAAGTTGATAGTAGCAATTATGCGGACTAGGTCCGTAAACTGAGGATTGTCCTCATTGCTTCATAGAAGTCTTATGTCCTTAATGCACCGCTCAGTGTGCTGAACCTCGAACGTTGTCTGTGGTTGTTGCGAACATCTGACATACACGTTTTGATAACTACGTGATAGTTCAGTTAAACGGTTTAGAGTTGAGGCACCAACGACGTTTTTGAAACATCGCGAAACATATGAGATGTTTTGAGGGCTGAAATTGGGATTTCAGGCTCGTGCCCATGTCAAGAGGTATAAGACCTCCGATGACTTTCTTAACCTGCAAACTAAGGAGAAAAGCTCAATTGTTGAGCTTGTGCTCAGATTGTCTGAGTACAACAATCATTTGAATCGAGTGGGAGTTGATCTTCCAGATAAGACAGTGATGGTTCTCCAAAGTCATTGCCACCAAGCTGTTAGAGCTTCGTGATGAACTATAACATATCAGGGATAGATATGATGATCCTTGAGGTATTCGCGATGTTTGACACCGCGAAAGTAGGAATCAAAAAGGAGCATCAATTGTTGATGGTTGGTGAAACCACTAGTTTCAAGAAGGGCAAGGGCAAGAAGGGATACTTCATGAAACGGCAAATCAGCTGCTGCTCTAGTGAAGAAACCCAAGGTAAAACCCAAACCCGAGACTAAGTGCTTCTGTAATAAGGGGAACAACCACTAGAGCAGAATTACCCTAGATACTTGGTAGATAAGAAGGCTGGCAAGGTCGATAGAAGTATATTGGATATACATTGTGTTAATGTGTACTTTGCTAGTACTCCTAGTAGCACCAGGGTATTAGATACCGGTTCGGTTGCTAAGTGTTAGTAACTCGAAACAAAAGGCTACGGAATAAACGGAGACTGGCTAAAGGTGAGCTGAC
>NW_025262505.1:0-1622 GCF_018294505.1 Triticum aestivum
ATGCGACCGGCCATCCAAAGCCGCCGCCCCGATATCCATGTCCAAGACATCACCCACCGCCCACAGCACAATGTACCAACGACAACGGGAGGAGCAGAAGACCGAAACTTCCACTCCTAGCACGACATTAGACACAGAGTTTGGGACGGCGGCACAACCGTAGGTGCCCCATTCCTGTGAGCCCAGACAGTCCCGGTGGAACGGGAGGACAGAACTCCGTGACTCCTGATGGCCCTCGCCGAGCACCCTCGCATGCCGCCATGTCTGTGGCCCTCGACGCCACGCTTCCCAATGATGGAACGAATTCCTGACCACCACCGACATCCAATGCACCCGCAGAGGGAGGGACCCCTCCACCCACGGGCACCCAACCCAGAGTCGGAACTCCGAATCACCTCGAGGCCCGACCAGATCCGCCCGAGCGCAAGCCCCCGGTCACCTTCATGCCACCGGCATAGACCGAGGAGAAGGTAGCCTGCAACCACCCTACCGTGCCACCGGCGAGGCGCGGCCACTGAAGAATGGCCACACTGACTCGCACCGCCCATGCCCAGGACAGCCCGATGTTGCAGCCTCCACCTCCATCCACACCACCCAAGGAACACCACCACTCCGGACCCTCTCCTACGCACGCAGCCATTGGAGAAGGCCGGCCCGAGCCACCGTGGACCATGTCACCCGCGAAATGGCGACCAGAGGATCCCCCTCACCGCCACTCCGAGCGCACCCCACCATCAGAATGCGCCGCCAGCCCTCCCACATCACAGACACGACCCACTCCGCCCTCAGGGAGGCCCAGACATGGTCAAGCCTACCCAGGTGCCGCGCAACCCTAGGCCAGCGCCGTGCCTCCACGCAAGGACTCCGGCCTGTGCCGAGCTCTACCGCGGCAGGGAGAGAGGACCCCACCTCCACAAGCACCAACCGGGCTTTGTCCAGTGGCGCAAGCCGGCAGCGGCGAGGGGAGTTTGGTTTTCCTATTTATCAGGTACCTGAAATTTTATCTCGCGTCAGTCACTTTCCTTCTTCCTTCTTTTCTTCCTTACTTTACGCCGGACCTCACCGGAGAAGACAACCCTGCTATAGGGGAAGCCATGGATCCATTATGTATCTTAGGGGGGGCGATGGCTGCTACCTCTTGAGCACTGCGTTGGATTTCCCCGAAGAGGAGAGGATGATGCAGCAGAGTAGCGTAAGTATTTCCCTCAGTTTTTGAGAACCAAGGTATCAATCCAGTAGGAGGCTATGCGCGAGTCCCTCGTACCTACAAAAAACAAATAGCTCCTCGCAGCCAACGCGAATAGGGGTTGTCAATCCCTTCACGATCACTTACGAGAGTGAGATCTGATAGATATGATAGATAATATTTTTGGTATTTTTGGTATAAAGATGCAAAGTAAAATAAAAAGCAAAGCAATAATAAAGTGATGAAGATTAATATGATGAAAATAGACCCGGGGGCCATAGGTTTCACTAGTGGCTTCTCTCAAGAGCATAAGTATTTTACGGTGGGTGGACGAATTACTATTGAGCAATTGACAGAATTGAGCATAGTTATGAGAGTATCTAGGTATGATCATGTACATAGGCATCACGTCCGAGACAAGTAGACCGACTCCTGC
>NW_025262506.1:0-1621 GCF_018294505.1 Triticum aestivum
AATCAAAGGATTGATAAGACAATAGATCCAGCGACTGATCACAGGGACCAATCGATGAAGATATCATCTTTCTTCAACACACACTACACAAGAATATCCCTTTGGAACGAACTAAGTCAGGCAAGCTTTTATCTTCCAACTCTCCAAGTCGTTGTCTAACTTAACCAACTAGCTCAGGGATATCCAACACAGATTCTTGGAGAAGGATGGTTCACAAAAACCAACTTGATCACGAGCTCAACATAGCGGTCAGGTGACAACCTGGTAATACTTCTAAGAAGATATTCAGAGAATCACGAGCCACCGGTATGTTACTAAGCTCGAGAACAATCTTGCTTTTCAGGGCAAGACGATATGATCAATAGAGTAAGAATTTGAAATAATCCTAACTCATCGATCGAGGAGTGAACCAGGAGAATGGACTAGGTAGCACGATCAATCTTAGAATGATGATTCAATAACCAACACACTAAGAATAAAATTATTGTCCTTTAACTACCCAGCAACGAGGTTGCTAGGCGTATTGATTTCACACGTCACAATTCATTTGTCGGTATTCCGGTTGCATCAACACGAGGGCCGAGGAATGAACAGTGATGGCAAGAAGTATCACTGTACCAAGAGTTCATGGGATGGTGTGCAATTCCTATAACAATCTCGATATAAAATATGTAATACTCCAAGGTAGAGCAGAACCAAAAGCTGGATTGGCATTTGATCTGCGGAATACAACTACTTTGACCCAATCCTAGATATGGAAGAGGTACTGGAGTTTGTTTCTCCTAGTCATTCCGGAATAGAATGGCTTGACAGACCACAAGAGTCATAGGCATCGATTAACGAACGCACGCATACTCTTGACTATCAATTGATAGACGAGGGTCAGAATGCAACTAAAGAGAACAACTCAAAGGAACATATAACTTTCTGAGTTGTGGATGCATAGATTAGTATGTCGAACCAAGTTCAACATATTTCTTCCGGATAACCCATGCAGAAAGGTAGAACTGGCAGAGTCACGATTTATGAATGGAGAACTCCTCAAGAATAATCCTGTTGTGATATTTCAGTTCAACGAGGAACTTCTGCCATAAGTAGTTCATGGTACCTGGAAGAAGAAGATACCACGGGCTTCAAGGACTATCGCAAAGGTTACTAATAACCTAAGGGAGCTAGCAATTACTATCGACATGGAGTAAGTAGAGTGAATCTCGGGTTCAAAGCCCAAGGAGTAGAATACCTACTACTAAGTAGCATCACGGGATGCTTTCGAGAATAAAAGCCAGAATCATCACACTGGGACACAAAACAAGGCTAGACTACTAGATGATCCCCTGAGACACCTAGGGTCATAGTAATAACTCTAACATAAAGGTTGAGGCCGTAGAGTACCTCAACTCAACAATTTGTGTGATTAATCTGACCAAAAGCACATCGGAAACAGGAGGAAGGGATTTGCAAATGCATCAGACTGTTTGGAAACCTGGGATGACTCGGACAGCATAACGGCTGTAAATGCTCAGAAAAGATTTGAGACATTCACAAAAATGGTGGCATAACCACTCAGAAGCACAATATCACGGTTTCGAGATCAACAATTAACATACGGAAGCAGTAAAAA
>NW_025262507.1:0-1621 GCF_018294505.1 Triticum aestivum
GGGGGGGGGCTAGGCATGACATCATGTTACCGGGTCATCAAAGGATCAACATCATAACTCTTGGAAAATGTCCCAACCATCATATCTGACCGAGATTCAGATCCGATTGGTGTCAGGATACCTCAGACTCAGGATGTCCGAGAAGAAAAGGCGCAACACAAATCGTTGAAATGGCGTTGCAAGATTCTCGGGAAATGAACTATGGAAGCGGTTTCCTGAAACAATAGTTCATCATTAAACCAAGGAGGGGATGAGAAGATGGCTGATGGGCTCAGCGACAATCCATCGAGAATCCCAAACGGATGGCTTTCCACAATAATGTGAACAAGAAGATGACACTTGTCAATTCAAAAGATATAATGGGGTATGCTCGAGGAAAACATACCCAATTAAACATCAGTTGAAAGGTGCAACCGAAATGTGGGCTTATAGTAGCATGATCAACGTTAGAATGGTGGTTCAGCAACCGATAGGCTAAGAATGAATTATCGATCATTAACTTCAAAGCAATAGGGTTGCTAGAAGTGCAGAATCCAAGCAACACCGTTCACATGTGGGTACCCCGGTTGGAACCCACACAAGGACCAAGAAAGAATGGTGATGGTGAGAAGTATCATTATAGCAAGAATTTCTTAAGAGGTGGAGCAATCCTTACAACATTCTTGACATCAAAGATGGTAATACTCCGCGGTAAATCATAACATAAGTTGGATAGCATGGAACTCAAGGTACAACACAAAACAAGAACAAGTTTTGTGTTGGAGGGAATGCAATAAAGTGGTCGATGAGAACAGGAATCATCGAGGGGCAAGGATGGTATTACCCATCATGAATTCAATTGAATTCCTGGAAGAGCTCATAAGGTTGATGATGATCACGACACAGTTGTCGAGAGATTTCATGTCGTTGTAATCAATCAGCAACGACATCAAGTCAAAGGAAAGACGAAGCAAGAGGTTATTGGAACCACAGTTATGACACAGACTCGAACTCAAGCTTGTTGTTTAAGGTGAAAGGGTATGACGAGGAAAATCGACGTAAGCTTAGCTATCGTCGCAAATTGGTGCTCCGAGAATCAAGGACCAGGTAGCACGGTTAGAATCATCACGTCAATGATATAGCCAAACAGGTTAGGAATGGCGTGATCGGGTTCAAACTCGTACTTATAGAAGCTTACTGAAGAGTTGTTGAACCGTAGTGCGGACTTGGTTCAGTTATCGGTGTCTTTGAGTGTTTAATAACTCCGAGCCCGTGAAAAATTGGGATCAGTGGGAAGGTAGCACTTGATGAAGAACTCATAAGAGGTTATGCAGTTCCATGATAATCTCGAGATACCAGGGGTAACACTCAACGACAGATCAAAGTAGAGGTTGGACTGGGGTAATGCTCTGCAGAAGACAAGTACTCTAACTTGTCTGAGAAATAGAATCAAGGGAGAACAACATGGTCGGAACCACGGTTGCGTAGGATCAATTCACAGATACCAGATGATATTTATCAAGAAAATAGTTATTATTACAAGAAGTTTCCATGATAGGATCTACATCGTGTCCATGGGCATGAACACAAAGTTCAAGGTCGACTCCCACTTCTTCAATGTATAACCTTCCATTCACTTCTC
>NW_025262508.1:0-1621 GCF_018294505.1 Triticum aestivum
ATGAGTAATAGTCAATAAAAGAGCCCAGAAACGGACAAACCTAGGACTTTTGATGAACGATACATAAACGCACCCCGGGGTTTGTTAATCAATAAATCGCTGAGGGACCCGAAATCAGTGAGTAATAGTCCATGAAACGGCCATAATCGGCCAAAACTGCGAGTGTTGATAACCGACACGTAGAAGCACCCCGGTGTTCGTCAACCGTGGAAATCACTCCGGGACCCCAAAATAGGGAGTAATAGTCCATGAAACGGGCCATAATCGGCCAAAACCGTGACTGTTGATGACCGACACGTAAGAGCACCTTGGGGTTCAACAACCATGGAAATCGCTTTGGGACCCCAAAACGGTGAGTAATAGACCACGAAACGGGTCAGAATCGACAAGAACTGCGAGTGTTGATGACCGACACTTAAACGCACCATGGGGTTCCTTAATCGTGGAAATCACTCCGAGACCTCAAAACAGTGCGTAATAGTCAATGAAACGGAGCAAAATAGACCATAGCTGTGAGTGTTGATGACTGGCACATAAACGCACCCCGGGGTTAAGTTCGTCAATCGTGGAAATCACTCCGGGACCACAAAACAGTGAGTAGTAGTCCACGAAACGGGCCAGAATTGGCCTATTTTGCGAGTCTTGACCACCAACACGTAAGCACACCTTGGGGCTCGACAACCATGGAAATCGCTTTGGGACCCCAAAACAATGAGTAATAGTCAATAAAAGAGCCCAGAAACGGACAAACCTAGGACTTTTGATGAACGATACATAAACGCACCCCGGGGTTTGTTAATCAATAAATCGCTAAGGGACCCGAAATCAGTGAGTAATAGTCCATGAAACGGCCATAATCGGCCAAAACTGCGAGTGTTGATAACCGACACGTAGAAGCACCCCGGTGTTCGTCAACCGTGGAAATCACTCCGGGACCCCAAAATAGGGAGTAATAGTCCATGAAACGGGCCATAATCGGCCAAAACCGTGACTGTTGATGACCGACACGTAAGAGCACCTTGGGGTTCAACAACCATGGAAATCGCTTTGGGACCCCAAAACAGTGAGTAATAGACCACAAAACGGGTCAGAATCGACAAGAACTGCGAGTGTTGATGACCGACACTTAAACGCACCCTGGGGTTCCTTAATCGTGGAAATCACTCCGAGACCTCAAAACAGTGCGTAATAGTCAATGAAACGGAGCAGAATAGACCATAACTGTGAGTGTTGATGACTGGCACATAAACGCACCCCGGGGTTAAGTTCGTCAATCGTGGAAATCACTCCGGGACCACAAAACAGTGAGTAGTAGTCCACGAAACGGGCCAGAATTGGCCTATTTTGCGAGTCTTGACCACCAACACGTAAGCACACCTTGGGGCTCGACAACCATGGAAATCGCTTTGGGACCCCAAAACAATGAGTAATAGTCAATAAAAGAGCCCAGAAACGGACAAACCTAGGACTTTTGATGAACGATACATAAACGCACCCCGGGGTTTGTTAATCAATCAATCGCCGAGGGACCCGAAATCAGTGACTAATAGTCCATGAAACGGCCATAATCGGCCAAAACTGCGAGTGTTGATAACCGACACGTAGAAGCACCCCGGTGTTC
>NW_025262509.1:0-1621 GCF_018294505.1 Triticum aestivum
TTTTTCTTCTTTGCTATTTATTTTTTATTTATACTTACAATTAAATACTTATAGTTTGATTTTAGGTCACAAAAATTATATTTTTTTTGCTATTGAAGAATATTATAGTTTTATTTTAGTTGATCATAACATAATATTTTAATTGATTGTTTTTATTTTCATAAAAGTTTTGTAGTTCATTCTGTTTGCTATTAATTCATTCTTTGAGCTAAATGACTCTGAAATTGGAAAGCATTTCAAAATGAACACTGAAAAGGTTGAAAGTTGGCATGGTATCATCATTTCACCCACATAGCATGTTCCAAAAAGTAGAGAGGGTTACGACAAAAACTTGATGCACTTCGTGTACAAAATGGACAATCACTTTCGAAGTATCAAAGTTTCGAACCATAAGACATGAAAGCATTTCAAATGAACTCTGAAAAAGTTGAAAGTTGGGATGGTATCATAATTTCACCCACATAGCATTTGCTTATTGCGGGAGAAAGTCTTCACTTTTTCTTCGCTTGTGTCATTTGCTTATTGCGCCGTAACCATGGATAATCTTAATTGTTTATCAGGATGCTTGGGTCAGCCTTGACATTGAAGGGAGGAATTTCATGAAACTTTTCATAATCTTCAGACATGTCTGTCTTGCCGTCCACTCCCAGGATGTCCCTTTTTCCTGAAAGAACTATGTGGCGCTTTGGCTCATCGTATGATGTATTCGCTTCCTTATCTTTTCTTTTTCTCGGTTTGGTAGACATGTCCTTCACATAGATAACCTGTGCCACATCATTGGCTAGGACGAACGGTTCGTCAGTGTACCCAAGATTTTTCAGATCGACTGTTGTCATTACGTACTGTGGGTCTACCTGTACCCCGCCGCCTAACAGATTGACCCATTTGCACTTAAACAAAGGGACCTTAAAATCAGGTCCGTAGTCAAGTTCCCATATGTCCACTATGTAACCATAATATGTGTCCTTTCCGCTCTCGATTGCTGCATCAAAGCGGACACCGCTGTTTTGGTTGGTGCTCTTTTGATCTTTGGCGATCGTGTAAAATGTATTCCCATTTATCTCGTATCCTTTGTAAGTCAATACAGTCAAAGATGGTCCCCTGGACAACAAGTACAACTCATCACAAACAGTGTTGTCACCTCTGAGACGTGTTTCCAACCAACTGCTGAAAGTCGTGATGTGTTCACATGTAATCCAGTCGTCGCACTGCTCCGGGTGTTTGGAGCACAGACTGTTCTTGTGTTCATCGACATACGGGGTCACCAAGGTAGAGTTCTGTAGAACTGTGTAGTGTGCTTGAGACCAAGAATATCCGTCCCTGCATATTATTGAGTCTCTTCCAAGAGTGCCTTTTCCAGTCAGTGTCCCCTCATACCGCGATTTAGGGAGACCTATCTTGTTAAGGCCAGGAATGAAGTCAACACAAAACCCGATAACATCCTCTGTTTGATGGCCCATGGAGATGCTTCCTTCTGGCCTAGCGCGGTTACGGACATATTTCTTTAGGACTCCCATGAACCTCTCAAAGGGGAACATATTGTGTAGAAATACGGGCCCCAGGATGACAATCTCGTCGACTAGATGAACTAGGACGTGCGTCATGATATTGAAGAAGGATG
>NW_025262510.1:0-1621 GCF_018294505.1 Triticum aestivum
TAGCAATCATCACACGCGGAGATTTGCATTCTCTCGCATAATGACCTCCTCCCTTACAACGACGACAAATAATATCACTTGTGTGCCCTGTTGATGCCATGGAAGAAGAAGAACTCCGTGCAGGCCCAGCAGGTGCGCTCTTGGCAGATAATGGTGGTTGTGCCTGTTTTCTTGTATCACGACTGGAGGAGGCACCTAATTGAGGTGCTGGTGCAGTTGAAGTAGAAGATGCACGCGGTGTCCATGATGAAGGTCGGCCTGCAGAAAAGTTAGTTCGCGCCAATGCTTGTCGATCCTGCACTTCACGTTCAGCTTTACAAGCAAGATGGAATAAACGAGTGATATTAGTATACTCCTTATAGTCTAGAATGGTCTGAATCTCTCTATTTAATCCACCCAGAAAACGTGCAAGCATAGCTTCATTCTCCTCAACAATACCACATCTAATCATGCCAGTTTGTAATTCCTGATAATATTCTTCTACAGAATTTTTCCGTTGTCTTAAACGCTGCAATTTTTGAAGCAATTCACGTTGATAATATGGTGGAACCCAACGCGTACGCATAGCAGTTTTCAAAGCAGCCCAAGTAGTTGGAATAGGATATAATCTACAATGTTCAGACCACCATACACATGCAAAACTAGTGAAAGCACAAACAGCAGCAACAACTCGTCTCTCCTCAGGATATTGTAAACATGTAAATCGTTGTTCAGTTTCTAACTCCCAAGTAAGATATATATCAGGAACATATCTACCCTCAAATGGTGGAATATTCAATTTCAGTTTAGGAATATGGACATCATCTCGTACCTGAGGTGGTGGTGCAGGCCTACCATTACGAATATATACCTGAGGTCGACCTGGTGGTGGTGGTGCTAGTGGCTGCACGTAGTTCGGATTTTGATCAACCTCATCCTCATAATCTCCCACATAATCATCATCCTCCTGGGTACCAGCAGCAGCAGTAGCAGGAGCCAAAGAAGCACCAACAGCAGTAGCAGCGGCACCAGAATTTTGTCCTCGCTCAATAGGAACACGCTGTGCTCGTCCATACTGATTCGGAAGGGGGCGTAGTTGTTGTTGTTGCAGAGGTGCGACAGGTGCAGCCGGTGGTGGAAGACGCGCAAGTAGTTCATTAAATCTATTATCGAGCTTTGTTTCGAACGTCTTCTCAAGGCCAGTAATCTTCTCCATAGCCTCTTCAAAATTGTTCAGCACATCTTGCACCTGTTCAGTCATCATTTGCTGAAACTTATCATGAAGCTCCTTGTTCGATAAGTTCTCCCAGTCAATCTCGTCGGCTTGTGATCCTGGCATGGTTAGCAGCAATAGAAACACACAAGAATATGATCCTACAGACTACTAAGAAGTGGTGGTGGTGTATCACAAATCCGTCAAGCAAATCTCAAATTCTTACCAGTTCTTACCCAGCAGCAGGCGGTGATCGGCAACCGTTGTAGTCAAAAACTCTCAAAGCTTGGATAGAGCGATTACCAGGGAGAGTCAAACACACGACGTAGATGTATGTGGAGCTGGGAAGGCTTATAGTATGGTAGCAAAAAGGGTCAGCAATAATCAATTCAGAGATGCAAAGTTGAATAAACGCTCAACGACGGTACT
>NW_025262511.1:0-1621 GCF_018294505.1 Triticum aestivum
GCTGCTGGCTGGGCCGGCCAGCTGGCTGGGCTGAACGGGGAGGAGCCCAGGTAAGCTTCTCCCTTTTAGTTTTTTTCTGTTTTCTGTTTTATTTAATATAACTGCAACTTTGTGGATTTAAATAAAATACCTAGGCAATTCCAAAAATCACCAAACTACTCCTGGCTCATAGTTGGATTGTTTCCAACATGAAACATTTTAGTTTGGAGATATTTGAGCATTTAAATATTTTATATTATTTTAAATGCCCAAATTCAAATAGTTATGATTTAATTCAAGAACCCTAGGATGGCCTAGAAAAATGTGCACCACTTTTGTCAGAGGTTCTGAACCAAGGCAAAAATGATGGGCATTTTAGAAGGGCATTTCAGGTTCATTGAAAATTTATTTTAGTAACCCTAGTTGGTTTCAGAGGGGACTGGGGGTTCTGTCATCCCCATTTCAAGTTTCTGATGAAGGAGTAAACATGATGCAACACTCTAATGCATGACTAGCTAGGGTGTGACAACTCACCCCCACTCAAAAGAATCTCATCCCGAGATTTGGGTTCCTCCGAGAAGAAGGCGGGATACTCGAGTCGAAGACGATCCTCCCTTTCCCAAGTTGCTTCATCCTCAGAATGGTGCGACCATTGAACCTTGAGAAACTTGATATTATGACGTCGCGTGGTACGTTCGGCTTGATCGAGGATACGAATGGGGTACTCTCGATATGTAAGATTATCTTGGAGATCAAGCGTTTCGTGGTCTACTTCACGGATAGGATCCGAGAAGCAACGCCTGAGTTGAGAAACGTGGAAGACATCGTGAACTGTGGAGAGGTGCGAAGGTAGTTCCAATTGGTAGGCAACTTCTCCTCGTTTGGCAAGAATGCGAAAAGGTCCAATGTAACGAGGAGCCAATTTGCCTTTGATACCGAAACGATGGGCTCCCTTCAGAGGGGTGACCCGGAGGTAAGCCTTCTCGTCAACCTCGAAAGTCATAGCCTTATGTTTTCGGTCATATTGACTCTTTTGACGGGATTGGGCTGTTTTCAACTTTCCACGAACGATACGAACTTGTTCTTCTGCTTCCTGAATCATATCCGGGCCAAAGAATTGTCTTTCCCCGGTCTCTGACCAGTTAAGGGGTGTTCGACATCGCCGTCCATAGAGAACTTCAAAAGGGGCTTTACCCAAGCTAGATTGATAGCTGTTGTTGTAAGCGAATTCGGCAAATGGAAGGCACTTCTCCCAGTCCATTCCGAACGAGATAACAGAGGCTCGAAGCATGTCTTCTAGAATCTGATTGACGCGTTCCACTTGACCACTTGACTGAGGGTGAAAAGCGGTGCTAAAGGAGAGACGGGTTCCCATAGCATTTTGGAAACTTTCCCAAAATCGAGAGGTGAAAAGACTTCCTCGATCCGAATTGATTTCCAAAGGAACACCATGGAGAGACACTATTCGGGAGATGTATAAGTCTGCCAGCTGACTAGCGGTTATACTCTCACGAACAGGTAAGAAATGAGCTACTTTGGAAAGACGATCGACCACGACGAAAATAGCATTATTCCCTCTTTTGGTCCTGGGAAAACCGGTAATGAAATCCATACCAATTTTATCCCATTTCCATTCAGGAAT
>NW_025262512.1:0-1621 GCF_018294505.1 Triticum aestivum
GTTTGTCTTCCACCGTAATTATAATTGTTTCATCCACATGCATGCGGGTTAGCTAGTTTCCCTTTACAAGGTCCTGTGAACATTCCACCACCTATACTTGAAAATTTTTATAACCAAGGGGGAGATGACGATGCTAATGATCACGAGCATAAGGACGAGCAGGACCCATATACTCAGCGGCGCCTAGCAACTTATTCCAATGGATCACCTCTTCTTGTATACAGGGCACTGATGTTGTTACTAAGGAAGCAGGTGTTCTCTCGCATGGTCGCACTCTCCGGACCTATTCCAACATCCGTTGTAGGGTATTCGGGATGCATACTGGTGTACTAGCGCCAACACCTTCTCCCTGGTTCAGTATTGAAAGTCTTGGAGGAAACTTGCTCTTCCTTGGATAAAACTATCCAATGATGGTGGAAGGCGATCCAGCTGCTGCTGACACAATGTTACTACCATTTACGTGAAGCAATTGTATCTATACCTCAGACATTGCTACGCTTCCCTACCATCACAATATGGGTCCTGACATAGGCCGCTTCAGCCTGGATGATCAATCCTGCCTTGGTCTCGAGATTGACAATAGTTGGCCCTTCCCAGAGAATCACTTCTGGTTCAAAGCAAGAATTTCCAACACGGACAAGTGGTTGGGCTGAAATTCATTTCATCACTTTGTTATTTGTTGTGTGAGAAAAACTTTACTTTACTAGAATGCTTTGTTGGAAATGATATATAATCCAACGTGTATCCTCGTTGTCATTGTGGGTTGATGACTTGTTGTATGTAATGAATGGTACATTTGCATATGCTTCCATCAATCCACGCCTGCTAATCGTGTCCATATGAACAGTGCTAGTGATTTTAGTTGCAAAAATTAGATAGTGCTAGTGATTTTTAGCTGCATATTTTGACAAATCGCAGTGTTACAAGGTTGACAAATGGCAATGTTACTAGATAAACAAATGTCAGTCTTTCCAGTTTGACAAATGGGAACATACCCAAAATGGCAGATGCAAATCTTACCCAATTGTTTCTACGTGCTTGCACATGGGTCATCCAAAACAACCGTTTGCATTGAAGGGATGCACAAAATCCTGCACTACGAGGGAAGACCATAGCTCTCACTTTGCATATGGGTGTTCTATCTAAAACTGTAGCGATCTGACCTCAAACAGTCAAATCTCTGTGGATAAGTGTCATCCCTGGATCGGTAATGCTGACACACACAGTACCTCGAAGGATTTATAACACAGTAGCAATCAAACACTTATTACATCGATAGTCTCAAGAGATAACTTAATACAATAATATGTCTTAAGGCCATCTAAATAACATAACAGCGGAAGGCTTGGAAGATAAAGTGAGTCCATCAACTCCAACGGCATAGCTGAGTGCACGACAAACGACCTAGCGCACCTTACTCTTCGTCTGGAAAGTCTACAACATGATATGTTGCAGCCCTAAATGGGCCAGCACATGGAATATGCTGGCAAGATAACACAATAGAGCAATGAACAAATAAATGCTATCACTACATGCATATATGGCTGGTTTTTGCGAAAAGCCAATTTTCCCCTACAACAAAGGAATATATTTTGTTTAACTATCATGGTAGTTGATAAAC
>NW_025262513.1:0-1621 GCF_018294505.1 Triticum aestivum
AATTAGTAAATGCATGAAAAATAACAAATGAAGTCAGAAAGGATTGAAAAATGATGATGTGGCTTTGGATGGTGCATTTTGAACACACAAAAAGTCAGGAGTTCAAATAAGTTTTAAAATATGAAATCCCTTTTTAACAGACGAGTTTCCGTATGAAATCTTGATACTTCGCAAGAGATTGTCCGTTTTGTACACGAAGTGCATCCAGTTTTTGCCGTAACCCTCTCAACTTTCTTTCACATGCTATGTGGATGAAATGATGAGACCATGCCAACTTCCAACCTTTTCGGAGTTCATTTGAAATGCTTTTCAATTTTAGGGTCTTATATCTCAAAATAATTAGTAAATGCATGAGAAATAACAAATGAAGTCAGAAAGGATTGAAAAATGATGATGTGGCTTTGAATGGTGCATTTTGAACACACACAAATCAGGAGTTCAAATAAGTTTTAAAAAATGAAATCCCCTTGTAACAGACGAGTTTCCGTATGAAATCCTGATACTTTGAAAGAGATTGTACGTTTTGTACACGAAGTGCATCCAGTTTTTGCCGTAACCCTCTGAACTCTCTTGCACATGCTATGTGGATGAAATGATGATACCATGCCAACTTTCAACATTTTCAGAGTTCATTTTAAATGCTTTTCAATTTTAGGGTCTTATAGCTCAAAATAATTAGTAAATGCATGAAAAATAACAAATGAAGTCAGAAAGGATTGAAAAATAATGATGTGGCTTTGAATGGTGCATTTTGAACACACAAAAAGTCAGGAGTTCAAATAAGTTTTAAAAAATGAAATCCCTTTGTAATAGACAAGTTTCCGTATGAAATCCTGATACATTGAAAGAGATTGTCCGTTTTGTACACGAAGTGCATCCAGTTTCTGCCGTAACCCTCTCAACTTTCTGGCACATGCTATGTGGTTGAAATGATGATACCATGCCAATTTCCAACCTTTTCAGAGTTCATTTGAAATGCTTTTCAATTTTAGGGTCTTATAGCTCAAAATGATTAGTAAATGCATGAAAAATAACATATGAAGTCAGAAAGGATTGAAAAATAATGATGTGGCTTTGAATGGTGCATTTTGAACACACAAAAAGTCAGGAGTTCAAATAAGTTTTAAAAAATGAAATCCCTTTGTAGTAGACGAGTTTCCGTATGAAATCCTGATACATTGAAAGAGATTGTCCGTTTTGTACACGAAGTGCATCAAGTTTCTGCCGTAACCCTCTCAACTTTCTTGCACATGCTATGTGGATGAAATGATGATTCCATGCCAACTTCCAACCTTTTTAGAGTTCATTTGAAATGCTTTTCAATTTTACGGTCTTATAGCTCAAAATAATTAGTAAATGCATGAAAAATAACAAATGAAGTCAGAAAGGATTGAAAAATGATGATGTGGCTTTGGATGGTGCATTTTGAACACACAAAAAGTCAGGAGTTCAAATAAGTTTTAAAATATGAAATCCCTTTTTAACAGACGAGTTTCCGTATGAAATCTTGATACTTCGCAAGAGATTGTCCGTTTTGTACACGAAGTGCATCCAGTTTTTGCCGTAACCCTCTCAACTTTCTTTCACATGCTATGTGGATGAAATGATGAGACCATGCCAA
>NW_025262514.1:0-1621 GCF_018294505.1 Triticum aestivum
GTGTGACTTGCGCAATTAACAAACCCCGGGGTGCGTTTACGTGTCGATCATCAACACTCGCAGTTTCGGCCGATTCGGGCTCGTTTTCTGGCACTCGCAGTTTTGGCCGATTCTGGCCCGTTTCATGGACTATTACTCACTGTTTTGGTGTCCCGGAGTGCTTTCCTTGATTAACAAACCCCGGGGTGCGTTTACGTATCGGTCATCAACACTCATGGTTTTTTTCGATTCTGACTCGTTTCGTGGACTATTACTCACCGTTTTGGGGTCCCGAAGAGATTTCCATAGTTGTTGAACCCCAAGGTGCGCTTACATCTATGTCATCAACAATCGCAGTTTGGGCCGATTTTTGGCCCATTTCTTGGACTATTACTTAGTTTCGGGGGTCCTGGAGTGATTTCCACAATTTATGAACCCCGTTGTGCGTTTACGTTTCGGTCATCAACACTCACAATTTTGGCCGATTCTGGTCCGTTCCGTGCACTATTACTCGCCGCTTTGGGGTCCCAGAGCGATTTCCATGGTTGTTGAACTCCAAGGTGCACTTACGTGTCTGTCATCAACATTCATAGTTTTTGCCAATTCTGGCCCGTTTCTTGGACTATTACTCTGTTTTGGCGTCCCGGTGTGATTTCCATGATTGACGAACACCGGGGTGCGTTTATGTGTCGGTTAGCAACACTCGCATTTTGGGCCGCTTCTGGCCCGTTTCGTCGACTATTACTCACCGTTTTGGGGCCCTAAAGCGATTTCCATGGTTGTTGAACCCCATGGTGCGCTTACGTGTCGATCATCAACGATCGCAGTTTGGGCCGATTTTGGCCCGTTTCTTGCACTATTAATTAGTTTTGGGCGTCCCCCAGTGATTTCCACGATTGACGAACTCCGTGGTGCGTTTACATCTCAGTCATCAACACACAATTTTGGTCGACTCTGGTCCATTTCGTGCACGATTATTCACCATTTTGGCGTCCCAGAGCGATTTCCATGATTGACAATTCCCGGGGTGCGTTTGCGTGTCCGTCCTCAACACTCACAGTTTTGGCCAATTCTGACGCGATTCGAGGACTATTACTCAACATTTAGGGGTCCCGAAGCGATTTCCATAGTTGTTGAACCCCAAAATGCGTTTACGTGTCGGTCATGAACACTCACGGTTGTGGCCGATTCTGGCCCGTTTCGTGGACTATTACTCACTGTTTGGGGTCCCGGTGTGACTTGCGCAATTAACAAACCCCGGGGTGCGTTTACGTGTCGATCATCAACACTCGCAGTTTCGGCCGATTCGGGCTCGTTTTCTGGCACTCGCAGTTTTGGCCGATTCTGGCCCGTTTCATGGACTATTACTCACTGTTTTGGTGTCCCGGAGTGCTTTCCTTGATTAACAAACCCCGGGGTGCGTTTACGTATCGGTCATCAACACTCATGGTTTTTGTCGATTCTGACTCGTTTCGTGGACTATTACTCACCGTTTTGGGGTCCCGAAGAGATTTCCATAGTTGTTGAACCCCAAGGTGCGCTTACATCTATGTCATCAACAATCGCAGTTTGGGCCGATTTTTGGCCCATTTCTTGGACTATTACTTAGTTTCGGGGGTCCTGGAGTGATTTCCACAATTTA
>NW_025262515.1:0-1621 GCF_018294505.1 Triticum aestivum
TTTCATTAGGTAGACATACCCATATCTACTTAAGTCATCAGTGAGAGTGAGAACATAACGATAGCCACCGCGAGCCTCAACACTCATTGGACCGCACACATCAGTATGTATGATTTCCAATAAGTTGGTTGCTCGCTCCATTGTTCCGGAGAACGGAGTCTTGGTCATCTTACCCATGAGGCATGGTTCGCACGTGTCAAATGATTCGTAATCAAGAGACTCCAAAAGTCCATCTGCATGGAGCTTCTTCATGCGTTTGACACCAATGTGACCAAGGCGGCAGTGCCACAAGTATGTGGGACTATCGTTATCAACTTTACATCTTTTGGTATTCACACTATGAATATGTGTAACATCACGTTCGAGATTCATTAAGAATAAACCATTGACCAGCGGGGCATGACCATAAAACATATCTCTCATATAAATAGAACAACCATTATTCTCGGATTTAAATGAGTAGCCATCTCGAATTAAACGAGATCCTGATACAATATTCATGCTCAAAGCTGGCACTAAATAACAATTATTGAGGTTTAAAACTAATCCCGTAGGTAAATGTAGAGGCAACGTGCCGACGGCGATCACATCGACCTTGGAACCATTCCCGACGCGCATCGTCACCTCGTCCTTCGCCAGTCTCCGCTTATTCCGCAGCTCCTGTTTTGAGTTACAAATATGAGCAACCGCACCGGTATCAAATACCCAGGAGCTACTACGAGTACTGGTAAGGTACACATCAATTACATGTATATCACATATACCTTTGGTGTTGCCGGCCTTCTTGTCCGCTAAGTATTTGGGGCAGTTCCGCTTCCAGTGACCACTTCCCTTGCAATAAAAGCACTCAGTCTCAGGCTTGGGTCCATTCTTTGACTTCTTCCCGGCAACTGGCTTACCGGGCGCGGCAACTCCCTTGCCGTCCTTCTTGAAGTTCTTTTTACCCTTGCCTTTCTTGAACTTAGTGGTTTTATTCACCATCAACACTTGATGTTCCTTTTTGATCTCCACCTCCGCTGATTTCAGCATTGAATATACCTCAGGAATGGTCTTTTCCATCCCCTGCATATTGAAGTTCATCACAAAGCTCTTGTAGCTTGGTGGAAGCGACTGAAGGATTCTGTCAATGACCGCGTCATCTGGGAGATTAACTCCCAGCTGAGACAAGCGGTTGTGTAACCCAGACATTTTGAGTATGTGCTCACTGACAGAACTATTTTCCTCCATTTTACAACTGAAGAACTTGTCGGAGACTTCGTATCTCTCGACCCGGGCATGAGCTTGGAAAACCATTTTCAGCTCTTCGAACATCTCATATGCTCCATGTTTCTCAAAACGCTTTTGGAGCCCCGGTTCTAAGCTGTAAAGCATGCCGCACTGAACGAGGGAGTAATCATCAGCACGTGATTGCCAAGCGTTCATAACGTCTTGGTTCTCTGGGATGGGTGCTTCACCTAGCGGTGCTTCTAGGACATAATCTTTCTTGGCAGCTATGAGGATGATCCTCAGGTTCTGGACCCAGTCCGTATAGTTGCTGCCATCATCTTTCAGCTTGGTTTTCTCTAGGAACGCGTTGAAGTTGAGGGCAACGTGGGCCATTTGATCTACAAGACATATTGTA
>NW_025262516.1:0-1621 GCF_018294505.1 Triticum aestivum
AAAAATTATAGATACGTTGGAGACGTATCAAGCATCCCCAAGCTTAATTCCTACTCGTCCTCGAGTAGGTAAATGATAAAATGAGAATTTTTGATGTGGAATGCTACCTAGCATAATTCATAATGTAATTTTCTTTCATTGTGGCATGAATGTTCAGATCCAAATGAATACAAAATAAAAGTTCATAAAGACATAAGAAATAGTAATACTTCAAGCATACTAATCAAGGTAATCATGTCTTCTCAAAATAACATAGCTAAAGAAAGTTATCCCTACAAAATCATATAGTCTGGTTGTTGCTCTATCTTCATCACACAAAGTATTTAATCATGCACAACCCCGATGATAAGCCAAGCAATTGTTTCATACTTTAATAATCTCAAACTCTTTCAACTTTCACGCAATACATGAGCGTGAGCCATGGACATAGCACTATATGTGGAATAGAATGGTGGTTGTGGAGAAGACAAAAAGGAGAAGATAGTCTCACATCAACTAGGCGTATCAACGGACTATGGAGATGCCCATTAATAGATATCAATGTGAGTGAGTAGGGATTGCCATGCGACGGATGCACTAGAGCTATAAATATATGAAAGCTCAACAAAAGAAACTAAGTGGGTGTGCATCCAACTCGCTTGCTCATGAAGACCTAGGGCACTTTTGAGGAAGCCCATCATTGGAATATACAAGCCAAGTTCTATAATGAAAAATTCCCACTAGTATATGAAAGTGACAACATATGAGACTCTCTATCATGAAGATCATGGTGCTATTTAGAAGCACAAGTGTGGAAAAAGAGATAGTAGCATTGTCCCTTCTCTCTTTTTCTCTCATTTTATTTTATTTTTTCTTTTTCTTTTTCTCTTTTTTTCTTTCTTTCTTTGGCCTTTTTTTGGCCTTTCTCTTTTTTTTTCTCTCTCTTTTTTTCTTTTTTGTAAAGTTCGAAGTCTCATCCCGACTTGTGGGGGAATCATAGCCTTCATCATCCTTTCCTCACGAGGACAATGCTCTAATAATGAAGATCATCACACTTTTATGGATTTACAACTCAAAGCTAGAACAAAATATGACTCTATATGAATGCCTCCGGCAGTGTACCGGGATATGCAATGAAACAAGAGCGACATGTATGAAAATTATGAAGGTGGCCTTGCCACAAATACGATGTCAACTACATGATCATGCAAAGAGTAATATGACAAAAGGAATGTGTGTCATATGAACGGAACATTGGAAAGTTGCATGGCAATATATCTCGGAATGGCTATGGAAATGCCATAATAGGTAGGTATGGTGGCTGTTTTGAGGAAGGTATATAAAGGGTTTATGATACCGGGCACAAGAGAGGCTAGCAATGGTGGAAGGGTGAAAGGGTGCGTATAATCCATGGACTCAACATTAATCAAAAGAACTCATATACTTGTTGCAAAAATTTAGAAGTCAACAAAAATCAAAGCACTACGCGCATGCTCCTAGGGGGATAGATTGGTAGGAAAAGACCATCGCTCGTCCCCGACCGCCACTCATAAGGAAGACAATAATAAATAAAATTATGCTCCAACTTCATCACAAAGCGGTTCACCATATGTGCATGCTACGGGAATCACAAACTTCAACA
>NW_025262517.1:0-1621 GCF_018294505.1 Triticum aestivum
GGAAGCTTGATGATGAGAAGTTGATGACCGAAGGGCCGCCGGAGGGGAAGGAGCACCGCAAGCCTGAATTATATTATGATGGCGTCCTAAAAGGGGCCCGCCTCGTGGCTGAGCAATGTGCGAAAGACATTATTTTTCCCTAAAAGCAGTTGTGCTATCCTTTGTAAGACGAAACAGAGTCACTTATATATATATATGTCTGTTATGTGTAAATTTTATTCCTGCGCGGCCGTTTAATATGTTAGTCTTGAGAGTTGGCCAGTCGTCAGCTTCTGCCCCCATGTAGGAATTATGGGGGTGTTCAGGATACACCTGAACACTCTTTATCCCATTCTTGGGTCCATGAAGGAGGTGTTCAGCACAGCGAACCAGGCAATCGGACTATAGGGCTTTATTACTCTCACTTAGCCATAGGAATTCGAGTATGGGAGGTGCAGCCCCTGGTGTTTGGAAGACCGCACGAGCGGCTCTAATAGCGCATGATCGGTGGACCGATCCTTCACACTCTGCATTTTATTATGGCATTATGCGGAATAAATCCTTAAAGATTGCACAACCTCCCGAACAGCTGACCAGCTCTCGCCTTATCATGACAGTCGGTTTTCGGCTTTCTCTACTGAGGTGTTCGTCCGGAAGAACCGGGAAACAATCGCCGTAGTTCTCCCAGTGCTACCTTAGCCGATATTGCGGAACGTAAGGTACCAAAACATGGGAGCCGGGGAAACCCAACCAATGACCCAAGACATGATTCGGAGCTGATGCATATAATGCTATAAGTTCGGGGTGTCGAACGACCGAGAAGGTGTTCGGACTTTAGTCGTCGTAGTATGGGTGCAATGAAACCCCTAGCATTTAAAGGCATAACACGATGTTCGGATGCCGTTATGACAAAATGTCATTAAGAAATAATAGCAGATAAGCATTGAATGACTCTACATGCTGTATTTAAGTAATACGTCTATGCATATGAGTACGGGGCATGTTAGAAAAGAGAGGCATGACGGAGAACCTATTGGGACCGGGCGGTGGGGAGCTGTGCACGAGTCCGGAGGAGTATCCGAATTGTATTCAGGTGGGGTGGAGATTCCCCCTGTGTGTGTCCGAGCTGATTCCAAGTCGCCGGTCCAGTTATGTGTGTGAGCAGTGGCTGAGCCGTGGGATGTGACCCATCCAACTTATGCTAAAGGATATGTATGAGCTAGGGTATCATAAAGCAGTTCGGACTCCTTTGTCGGTGTCCGGGAGTTCGGCTGTCGAATCTAAGTTCGATTGAAAAAACCGTGACTCGCTGCTTCTGTTAAATAAAGTAGCCGAATACTCTTCGGCGCCGAGGCGAGGCTCGGTCTTGCCCGCAATTGTGACTACATCATGTGGGTCTGGATTGTTTTGAAACTGTCTGGGGCATGGGGTGATAGTGCGTTGAGTCGTAGTGTGTCCGGGCGGTGCTGAATAGTTACTGCCTAGAGGTGTAATGCCGAAAGTTGGCTCTTTGGTATGGCAATTTTGGGCGATCCGAAGACCATTTCCCGAGTGGCGGGGCCTAAATGGCTTTTGCGCCTAGTGATGACACTCGAAGATGAGTTTTTTGGTGGGTCTAATCGATCTCTAGACTTGATAATCC
>NW_025262518.1:0-1621 GCF_018294505.1 Triticum aestivum
TGTCGCAACGGTGCACAGTTAGGGGAGAACACTTCTTGAAATTGTTGTAAGGGATCATCTTATTTACTACCGTCGTTCTAAGCAAATAAGATGTATAAACATGATAAACATCACATGCAATCAAATAGTGACATGATATGGCCATCATCACTTTGCTCCTTTTGATCTCCATCTTCGGGGCTCCATGATCATCATCGTCACCGGCATGACACCATGATCTCCATCATCATGATCTCCATCATCGTGTCTTCATGAAGTTGCCTCGCCAACTATTACTTCTACTACTATGGCTAACGGTTAGCAATAAAGTAAAGTAATTACATGACGTTTAAGTTGACACGCAGGTCACAAATAAATAAAGACAACTCCTATGGCTCCTGCCGGTTGTCATACTCATCGACATGCAAGTCGTGATTCCTATTACAAGAACATGATCAATCTCATACATCACATATATAATTCATCACATCCTTTGGCCATATCACATCACATAGCATACCCTGCAAAAACAAGTTAGACGTCCTCTAATTGTTGTTTGCATGTTTTACGTGGCTGCTATGGGTTTCTAGCAAGAACGTTTCTTACCTACGCATGAACCACAACGTGATATGCCAATTGCTATTTACCCTTCATAAGGACCCTTTTCATCGAATCCGATCCGGCTAAAGTGGGAGAGACAGACACCCGCCAGCCACCTTATGCAACTAGTGCATGTTTGTCGGTGGAACCGGTCTCACGTAAGCGTACGTGTAAGGTTGGTCCGGGCCGCTTCATCCCACGATGCCGCCGAATCAAGATAAGACTAGTAACGGCAAGCATATTGAACAATATCGACGCCCACAACTACTTTGTGTTATACTCGTGCAAAGAATCTACGCAATAGACCTAGCTCATGATGCCACTGTTGGGGAACGTAGCAGAAATTCAAAAAATTTCCTACGTAACACCAAGATCTATCTATGGAGAGACCAGCAACGAGTAGATAGAGAGTGCATCTACATACCCTTGTAGATCGCTAAGCGGAAGCGTTCAAGTGAACGGGGTTGATGGAGTCGTACTCGTCGTGATTCAGATCACCGATGATCCTAGTGCCGAACGGACGGCACCTCCGTGTTCAACACACGTACAGCTCGACGATGTCTCCCACGCCTTGATCCAGCAAGGAGAGAGGGAGAGGTTGAGGAAGACTCCATCCAGCAGCAGCACAACGGCGTGGTGGTGATGGAGGAGCGTGGCAATCCTGCAGGGCTTCGCCGAGCACCTACGGGAGAGGAGATGTGTCACGGGAGGGAGAGGGAGGCAACCAAAGGCCTTAGGTATGATTGCTCCTCCTTTTCCCCACTATATATAGGGCCAAGGGAGAGGGGGAGGGCGCAGCCTTGCCCCTTCCTCCAAGGAAGGGTGCGGCCAAGGGTGGGGAGGAGTCCATCCTCCCCAAGGCACCTCGGAGGTGCCTTCCCCCTTTAGGACTCTCCCCTTTTTCCTTTATCTTGGCGCATGGGCCTCTAGGGGCTGGTGCCCTTGGCCCATGTAGGCCAAGGCGCACCCCCTACAGCCCATGTGGCCCCCCGGGGCAGGTGGCCCCACCCGGTGGGCCCCCGGGACCCTTCCGGTGGTCCCG
>NW_025262519.1:0-1621 GCF_018294505.1 Triticum aestivum
AGATCGGAAAGTAAAAGATCGCAAAATAGTAGATCGAAAACTAGCAAGATGGAAAATAGAACTTATATGATGGAAAGAGACCCGGAGGCCATAGGTTTCACTACTGGTTTCTCTCAAGATAGCAAATAATATGGTGGGTGAACAAACTACTGCCGAGCAATTGATAGAAGAGCGCATAATTATGACGATATCTAAGGCAATGATCATGAACATAGGCATCACGTCCATGTCAAGTAGACAAAAACGATTCTGCATCTACTACTATTACTCCACACATCGACAGACTCCTGCCTGCATCGAGATTATTAAGTTCATAAAGAATAGAGTAATGCATTACGTAAGATGACATGATGTAGAGGAATTAACTCAAGCAATATGATGAAAACCCCATCTTTTTATCCTCGATGGCAACAATACAATACGTGCCTTGCTGCCCCTACTGTCACTGGGATTGCAAGAAAAACCAATCTAGTAGGCCAAACCAAACCGATAATTCGAAGAGACTTGCAAAGATATCAAATCATGAATATAAGAATTCAGAGAAGACCCAAATAATATTCATAGATAATCTGATCATAAATCCGCAATTCATCGAATCTCGGCAAACACACCGCAAAAGAGTATTACATCGAATAGATCTCCAAGAACATCGAGGAGAACATGGTATTGAGAATCAAAGAGAGGGAAGAAGCCATCTAGATACTAGCTATGGACCCATAGGTATGTGGTAAACTACTCACGCTTCATCAGAAGGGCAATGGTGTTGATCTAGAAGCCCTCCGTGATCGAATCCCCCTCCGGCAGGAGGCCAAAAAAGGTCCTTAGATGGGATCTCACGGAGTCCAAACGAGAAGTCCAAACAGAGTCCAAACGAAAGGGTCCCTAGGTTCCTTTTCTGCCTCTCCCAAAGGAATACCAAACGGAGTCCAAACGGAATACCAAACGGAGTCCAAACGAAATGAAACTTTCGCGATGATCTTTCTTGGACCAGAAGCAAACCAGGAGACTAGGAGATGAAGTCGGAGACTCAACGAGGCGGCCACGAGGGTGGAGGGCGTGCCTAGGAGGTAGGGCCCGCCCCCTACCTCGTGGGCCCCTTGGAGCTCTCTTGACCTAGTTCCTTTGCCTATATATACTCTTATACCCTGAAAACATCTAGGGAGCCACGAAACCACTTTTCCACCGCCGCAACCTTCTGTACCCGTGAGATCCCATCTAGGGACATTTTCCGACGTCCTGTCGGAGGGGGATTCGATCACGGAGGGCTTCTACATCAACACCATTGCCTCTCCGATGAAGCGTGAGTAGTTTACCATAGACCTACGGGTCCATAGCTAGTAGCTAGATGGCTTCTTCTCTCTCTTTGATTCTCAATACCATGTTCTCCTCGATTTTCTTGGAGATCTATTCAATGTAATACTCTTTTGTTGTGTGTTTGCCGAGATCCGATGAATTGCGGATTTATGATCAGATTATCTATGAATATTATTTGAGTCTTCTCTGAATTCTTATATGCATGATTTGATATCTTTGCAAGTCTCTTTGAATTATCAGTTTAGTTTGGCCTACTAGATTGGTTTCTCTTGCAATGGAGAAGTGCTTAGCTTTGGGTTCAATCTTG
>NW_025262520.1:0-1621 GCF_018294505.1 Triticum aestivum
GGCCTGCCTTGCTAGTCTCTATATAGGTATCACTCTACTCAATAGTATTCCCTTCGTCCGGAAATACTTGTCATCAAAATGGATAAAAGGGGATGTATCTAGATGTATTTTAGTTCTAGATACATTTCTTTTTATCCATTTTGATGACAATATTTTCGGACGGAGGGAGTATAATTTTAGAGATTGACTGTGCTTTTGTGGTTGCGATCGTTGCAAATGAAAAAGCTGGCAGGTCAAGAAGGAAGCGATGAGTATCACGGAAGGCAATTTGTGGCTCTCGGATGCCACACACCCCTATATGTATATAGCATTAAGAAAACATATCAGGAAATTTCAAAAAAATCTTAAATTTTGGGATGTGAAACTTGGGTGCCCGTTGTACACATGTATTCAGTTTCGTGGGGAATCGTTGCACGTGGTAATGTCAGTAGAAAGGATAAATAAAATTCGTGTAGAAAAAAATGGGTGCAACGTATGTTGGACCATAATTCCTGCGCCGGCACCTTTTCCCCACGAAAATGAACACGGGTGTACAATAGGCACTAAGGTTTCGTATCAAAAAAATTCAGGATTTTTCTGATATTTTTCTATTTCTATTTTCATATATGGGTGTGTGGCACCTGGGTGCTCCAATGCATTTCCCTGAGTATCACAAGACTTATAAATAACTTTAAAACTTCCAATTAATCATTCGCCATTGTGGTGGACCATCTGATTGCAAAGTTTAGCTTTGGTAATAGATCGGATGGTATTATTTTTAACAATGTTCCGCCTTGCATGGTGAAGTTTGTAATGAACGATTGCAATTGCTTTTTTATTTAATTAGTATATGAGATAGTGGAATATATGATCTACGTAAAAGATAATAAAACTGTTGATCCTCCAGTTGATACCATAGATCGAGTATATGCGCCTCGTTGTTGTTGATCTTCTCGGGTCCAATGAATTAATTAGGCTGTCTGTCTCTCCACCACAATTGGTGATCATGGATCTCATGCGCGTGGGCACGCGAAACTCGTACTACAAAAGCACATAGCAAGTCAATGACCAAGCAGTGCTTATACTTTACATTATTGGATGCCTACAAGGTAATTGATCCACTATTTCCACAAATTAACTCCATTCACATAACAAATAATGTTGCCGACATCCTTTTCAAATGTAGGAGTGTCAGGACAAGGTGATCTATTGTTAGACTTATTACTTTGCACATGAAGGTGGGTTCTACTACCTCCATCCTTGGTACATGAAGGAGGGAGTAGTTTTTATGGATACATTCATTTATTATTTTGTAGAGTATTTTTTTATGGGGAAGTCCTATGTGATGATAACATATCATGTTGCTCCATTTGTCTCTCTCCACTTTAATTAATTTTCAAATCGTTTTTCTCTTATGTGGCATGGATGTTACTCTTTCATTTTGGGTTTATTAGGCCAACACTTATTTTGGAATAAAATTTGATAAAACATTTTAACTAATAAAATTAAGCTATATGTCATAAAAAGTAAAGAAAGCTCTTTCAAATACAAATCCAAAAGTGTATTTTTTGTAGCATATACTTTACTTTTATTTTTATAGATGGTCAAAGTCTAGTCCAAAATTTGACAGGGCCCAATAAAA
>NW_025262521.1:0-1621 GCF_018294505.1 Triticum aestivum
TGGAGCACCCGCGAGTGATTCACGGATTGGGGGCTGAAAGGACCTTTGTCCCAACGGCCCTTTGGGTCGATCTTTGTGGCGGAGCGACAGGGCAGGTTGAGACCGCTTAGGAGAGAGGTGGGCCAGGCCCTGGTCGGTGTCCGCGGTTACATCAATTAACACACTTAATGAGATCTTGGTATTTGATCTGAGTCTGGCCATTTGGTCTATACGCACTGACCAACTACGTGGGAAAGATATGGGCACTCGACGTCGTGGTATCAGCCGAAGCCTTCGTGACGTCAGCGACTGAGCGGCGCGCGCCAGATTGGACCGCGTAACGTGACTTCCTTTGTAATGGAGGTTGCTAGGTCTGCTTTCGGCCGCCCACGCAACGTGCAGGTGTGCAATGGGCGATGGGCCCAGACCCCTACGCGCTTAGGATTAGACCGGCGTGCTGACCTCTCTGTTGTGCCTAGGTAGGGTTGTGACGTGTTGATCTTCCGAGGCCGGGCATGACCCAGGAAAGTGTGTCCGGCCAAATGGGACCAAGTGTGTTGGGTTATGTGGTGCACCCCTGCAGGGAAGTTTATCTATTCGAATAGCCGTGTCCCTCGGTAAAAGGACGACCCGGAGTTGTACCTTGACCTTATGAAAACTAGAACCGGATACTTAATAAAGCACACCCTTCCAAGTGCCAGATATAACCCAGTGATCGCTCTCTAACAGGGCGACGAGGAGGGGATCGCCGGGTAGGATTATGCTATGCGATGCTACTTGGTGAACTTACCATCTACTCTCTCCTACATGCTGCAAGATGGAGGTGGCCAGAAGCGTAGTCTTCGACGGGATTAGCTATCCCCCACTTATTCTGGCATTCTGCAGTTCAGTCCACCGATATGGCCCTTTACCCATATACCCCTCCATATGTAGTGTACATCCTTGCTTGCGAGTACTTTGGATGAGTACTCACGGTTGCTTTTCTCCCTCTTTTCCCCCTCTCCATTCTACCTGGTTGTCGCAACCAGATGCTGGAGCCCAGGAGCCAGACGCCACCGTCGACGACGACTCCTACTACACCGGAGGTGCCTACTACTACGTGCAGCCCGCTGACGACGACCAGGAGTAGTTTAGGAGGATCCCAGGCAGGAGGCCTGCGCCTCTTTCGATCTGTATCCCAGTTTGTGCTAGCCTTCTTAAGGCAAACTTGTTTACTAATGTCTGTACTCAGATATTGTTGCTTCGCTGACTCGTCTATGATCGAGCACTTGTATTCGAGCCCTCGAGGCCCCTGGCTTGTATTATGATGCTTGTATGACTTATTTTATTTTTAGAGTTGTGTTGTGATATCTTCCCGTGAGTCCCTGATCTTGATCGTACACGTTTGCATGTATGATTAGTGTACGATTGAATCGGGGGCGTCACAAGTTGGTATCAGAGTCGACTGCCTGTAGGAATCCCCCTTCCACACTCCTTGGCCGAACTCGAGTCTATTAATTGCAAAACTTTTACAAACATGGCTGTGTGGCTTACGGGCCCACGTCGCCATTGGGTGGTATTAGGATCTTTTATTCGTCAACCTATACTCTGGGACTCTGATCTCTCTTCTATTCGGGTTAAATGATTTTGCTAAAAACAAAAC
>NW_025262522.1:0-1621 GCF_018294505.1 Triticum aestivum
TCGTAGTATTCATCGACGATATTCTGGTATACTCCAAAACACCAGAAGAGCACGCAGAACATCTCAGGATTGTACTAGGAGAGCTAAGGAAACACCAATTGTATGCCAAGTTCAGCAAGTGCGAATTTTGGCTAAGACAAGTAGGTTTTCTAGGCCACGTGCTGACTCAAGACGGTATAGCAGTGGACCCAGAGAAAGTCAAGGCCGTACTTGACTGGAAGTCACCAGCCAGGGTAACAGACATACGAAGTTTCTTGGGAATGGCAGGGTATTACCGCAGATTTATTGAAGGATTTTCCACCATATCCAAGCCTATGACACAGTTACCAAAGAAAGATAAGAAGTTTGAATGGACAGAAGCCTGCGAGAAAAGTTTCCAAGAGCTAAAGCGGAAATTAACAACAGCACCAGTATTAATTGTACCCGATATACACAAGAATTTTGAAGTATTTTGTGACGCATCCAGAAAGGGTCTCGGATGCGTGTTGATGCAAGGAGGCAAGGTTGTCGCCTACGCTTCAAGGCAACTTCGCAAACACGAGGAAAATTATCCCACTCATGATTTAGAAATGGCAACAATTATTCATGCACTCAAGGAATGGAGGCATTTTCTACTTGGGAATCGATGTGAGATATATACAGATCACAAAAGCCTCAAATACATTTTTACGCAGCCAGAACTAAATTTACGGCAACGCCGCTGGTTAGAATTGGTAAAGGATTATGATGTTGGTATCCATTACCATCCAGGGAAAGCAAACGTAGTGGCCGATGCCCTGAGTCGGAACCCCAGCTCCGACGGGGACTATCTGCACAGCTTGAGGCCCGAATTCCATCAAGAATTTGTCAAGCTCAATTTGATAATGGTAGCAGAAGGCACCATATCAAACTTGGAAATACAACCACACCTTGTGGGGAAAATCAAAGAGGCTCAGTCCGGTCACCCCAGCATTGAAGGAATTAAAAGGAAGTTGAGTATGGGCAAGGCCTCGGAATTCGTCATAGACAATGAAGGAATATTATGGTACGGAGAAAGGCTATGCGTGCCAAACATAGAAGACCTTAAAAAGCAAGTTTTAACTGAAGCACACACCACTCCATATTCGATCCACCCTGGAGGAACCAAAATGTATAAGGATATTCAGGAAAGATTTTGGTGGCACGGTATGAAGAGGGACATAGCCGCTTTCATTGCATGCTGCGACTCGTGTCAACGCATAAAAGCTGAACATCAGAGACCAGCCGGACTACTGCAACCTAACAAAATACCTGAGTGGAAATGGGATGAAATAGGGATGGATTTTATTGTCGGATTACCTCGGTCACGACACGGGAATGATGCCATATGGGTCATCACTGACAGGTTGACCAAAGTAGCACACTTTATTCCAGTAAAGACAACCTACACCACTCAGAGGCTTGCCAGGATTTATCTTTCCCGCATAGTCTGTCTGCATGGTGTCCCGAAGACTATAATTTCCGACAGAGGCACTCAGTTCGTCTCAAGATTTTGGGAGCAATTACAACAGGCTCTGGGAACCCAACTAGCCTTCAGTACCGCATACCATCCTCAGACTGATGGACAAACAGAACGCGTAAACCAAGTTTTAGAAGACATGCT
>NW_025262523.1:0-1621 GCF_018294505.1 Triticum aestivum
ATTAAGGACCCGAACAACTTCAAGCACGCCCGGAGTAATCTACAACTAGACCGCCTGGCACGTTCCGAGCTCGCATAGCAATGCGGCCCCCACCCCAGTCCCAGCCAAACAGCAAAACCCGTGCCACGCGTACATAATTACGCATTAAAAATACCATGGGCACAGGCGGGGAAGGGGGCACGACTACGGCATGCCCCAAGACGCGGCTTAAACCGCACTAGGGGCTTCCTGCTTTGTTATTTTTCTCTCTTTCAGGACATTAATCTCTGGAAACCCTGTCCGGCAGCATGATTGCCGAACACATGATGCAGCAGCCAAGGAGGCAGAAAGCTATATCACACCACGAAACTCCCAGGTGGATTACGATAATGAGTGAAATACTTGCTTTAATATTATTCCTTAGCTTGCCCTTGGAGGGGACATAGTCCTACTTTTTGCTTATTACACTGCATGAATCATTCCGCTTTAAAGCACCTTTTTGAATAAACAATGCATAGCATTAAGACTATCATTGCATTCTTCTTTATATATATATATGTTCATTCATGACATCCAACACCCGTACACTCTGGTACGGCCAATATGCTAGGGGCTTAAGCATACCCCACAATACGGCGTGAGAAGTCCGGAAACTTTCAATAGTGCGGCACCCCGAACTTATATCATTATATGCATCAGCTCCGAATCATGTCTTGGGTCAATAGTTGGGTTTGCCCGGCTCCCATGTTTTGGTACCTTACGTTCTGCTATATCGGCTAAGGTAGCACTGGGAGAACTATTGTGATTTTGCCCCGGTTCTGCTGGGCTAAGCACCTCAGTAGAGAAAGCTAAAACTGACTGTCATGATAAGGCGAGAGACTAGTCGCTGTTCGAAAGGTTTTCAAGTCCTTAAAGACTTATGCCGCTTAGAGCGAGGAGTCTGCCCTGTCCGGCTTAAGGTGTGTATCGCGCCCCGAGTTCGGCCTTCCGAACACTAGGGGCTTTGCCAAAATTTAAAATTATAGAATTCTATGGCTAAGTGAGAGTGATAACGCATTATAGTCCGATTGCCTTGTTTGTTGTGTTGAGCACCTCCCTCGAAGGACCCAACAATGGGAACAAGAGTGCTCAGGTTTATCCCGAACACCCCAACACTCGTGGCGTAGGGGCAGAAGCCGACGACTAGCCATCTCTCAGAGTTGATAAATAGCCGAACAAAAGGTAATATTTTAAATTCAAACAAGCGTTGCATAGCGCATATGAACAAGTTTTCATAACTACAGATTACACGAGCGAGTTCACTCAAATATTATATCTTTTGTACACTCGTCTGCTACGAGACGAGCACCCTTCAGGACACCCTCATAGTACATCTCGGGGTGGCGATGCTCCTTGCCCTCCGGCGGCCCTTCCTTAATCAGCTTCACGGCGTCCAGCTTGGTCCATTGCACCTTCACACGGGCGAAAGCCCGGCGTGCACCTTCGATGCAGACGGACCGCTTGACGACTTCCAGCCATGGGCAGGCATCCACAAGCCGCCTCACCAGGCCGAAGTAGCTGTTCGAAAGGGCATCGCCAGGCCACAGCCGGACTATAAAGCCCTTCATGGCCTGTTCGGCCGCCTTGTGTAGCTCGACCAGCT
>NW_025262524.1:0-1621 GCF_018294505.1 Triticum aestivum
GGGGGGGGGGGGCGCTTGGGGGCTCCGACGCACTACTAGGGAAAACCTTATACACAGAACCTTACCAGTAGCGCTGTGTAAAATAACGCGCTACTGCTACTTAGTAGTAGCGTGTGGCAGAAAAAGGCGCTACTGCTATCCTCATAGTAGTAGCGCGTGTTAGCAAAACGCGCTATTGCTAAATTTGAACTGGTCGGACATGGCAAGCCAAGGCAGGTCGCATGTTCACAAGTTCAAGTCCAAGATAGCTAGAACCATAGCTACAAATCAAGTACAGATACCAGCGTAGGTACCATGTTGCTATTAGCCAAGGCCTGAGTTTAATTGCTTCGGTACACATTGTCACAAGATGCTGGTACAGAGATGATGTACACTTCACTTCATCAGGTCACGCTCACGACCATGCTTTGTGCGCCTAGCTAATTCGCCACTTTGTTTCCTCAAGTCAACCCATACAGCCAAGGAGGGACACGAGATACCCCACTAGCTGATTTGGCAGTGCAGATACGTCTGGCCAAAGGAGCTCATGACACGCGTGACAAACCACAGTTGCTCCCCGTGCCCTGGTGCTGGGGTGCTATCAGCACGGGTGAAAAGGGATGCTCGGGTGCCAAGTGCGATATGGGACGAGATGATGTTTAGTATTTGTAAATCTGGGAGTTAGTGTAGCCACCAGAAACCAAGCATGTCTAAAGCCAAAGTTAAGAGACACAAATCTTCGCTTATGTTGAAATATGAGATGGCCTAGAGCCCATATGACAATTTCAGATTTAATCTCTAATGGCCCATGTAGGTGGCATGACAAGGTGGTGGGAAGTTTAGTCCCACCCCGAAAGTGGAGGGAGAGTTGGAGTGGTTTATAAGGGATTCTCTCCCTCATGCTATTGGAGCTTGAGAAGAAAAGAAGCCCTCGCGCACTCCTCCTCCTCCTCCTCTGCTCGCCACGACGCGCCGTGCCTTGCGGGATTGAGCCGTACGGTCCGCATCACCTTCGTCATCACCATGTCGACCGACGCCGACCGTGCGGCGTAGATGTTTCTACTACGTGCGTAGTACATGCTCCGTTAGATCGTAATCAGTGTGTTATCAATGTTGTCCATGTCATACTCATGATTTATTCATGGATTAATTTAATCGAAAAACTGCCTATTTACTCATCAGCTTAGAGTAATGTAGAGGAGGCACAAGCTTCACTATTTTATCTTACTCTTATAAAAAGCACAGTTGATGATGATGATGTGTCTGTCATCCTGCAATATAGGCCGTCCGATTTATATCTGACGGATAGGAAGGAAACTATGACACTTTTGCAAAAAAATACCCACACCACTCTTCACATTTGTAAATAAGGTCTTCTCTCGTTCATCATTTTCTCCCACAAGATAAACTACTCATATAAATGCATCTTGATATTCCGTGCAATGCACGGCCATCTTGCTAGTATGTATATAAGTACAATACAATGGAAGATCACAATGATGCAGAGGCCAGGGTTTTGTCAAACATCGACATGCTTATATTCTTCAAAGTTGCTATAGTACCCAACCACTGAAAAATCGTAAAGTTTCTGTCACGTTTTTAGCCAATAATGTTTTTGTCACTCTTTGTATTTTAAACAATT
>NW_025262525.1:0-1621 GCF_018294505.1 Triticum aestivum
GCCAAATCTTGCGTAGGCGGCCTCTCACAAGTCTGTAAGTGTTATGGCGGTTGCAAACACCCGGCACGCGTGTTCGGGGTGTGCCCCCCTCACGAACGGCGCCGCCGCCGGCACCTGGAGGGGGGAAACGGACGCGTCAGGTCTACACGGAGGGGATCTTGTTGTGGGTCTGGCCCGGATGTTGCTCCAAAGTGTTCCTATGGGCTGACCTAACACAACCGAGTGGGGAGGTCCACTGGTCAAAGCCCATCCGTGCAAAGTCAAAGGGCTAGATCCCGTGGTCAAACGCTACAGGGTTAGGCGGGACGGGGGCACTGGGGGGGTAGCAATGCCACCGGAGCATCGCACCGGGCCCTCATACATGCGGGGTGGTGTGGTGGCATGTCCGAAGAGGCGGGACGCGTCTCCGGGGCGTGGCCCCCCTCACGGACGACGATGACACGGTAGTAGACGTTCTGCGGTAACGATGCGGCTTCAATATTACTAAATACTCGATGCGCGATAAAATCATGAGTTTTTTTGCATGACGTGGGTACATGTGCTATAGGAACGATGGTATTTTTTCATAATTTTTGGTGATGGAGAAGTATCCAAAAAATTCCCTCTACGCGAATTGCCCTTCGCGCGTCTACGGCTGTGGCCGGCGGCCTCCGGGGGCTAGCATGCCACCAAATCTTGCGTAGGCGACCTCTCACAAGTCTGGAAGTGTTGTGGCGGTTGCAAACGCCCGGCACGCATCTCCGGGGTGTGCCCCCCTCACGGACGGCGCCGCCGCCGGCACCTGGAGGGGGAAACAGACGCGTCGGGTCTACACGAAGGGGATCTTTCTGTGGGTCTGGCCCGGATGTTGCTCCAAAGTGTTCCTATGGGTTGACCTAACACAACCGGGTGCGGAGGTCCACTGGTTAAAGCCCGTCCGTGCAAAGTCAAAGGGCTAGATCCCGTGGTCAAACGCTACCGGGTTAGGCGGGACGGGGGCACTGGGGGGGTAGCAATGCCACCGGAGCATCGCACCGGGCCCTCATACATGCGGGATGGTGTGGTGGCATGTCCGAAGAGGCGGTACGCGTCTCCGGGGTGTGGTCCCCCCTCACGGACGGCTATGACACGGTAGTAGACGTTCTGTGGTAACGATGCAGCGTCAATATTACTAAATACTCGGAGCGCGGTAAAATCATGATCTTTTTTGCACGACGTGGGCACATGTGCTATAGGAACGATGGTATTTTTTCATAATTTTTGGTGATGGAGAAGTATCCGAAAAATTCCCTCTACGCGGATTGCCATTCGCGCGTCTACGGCTGTGGCCGGCGGCCTCCGGGGGCTAGCATGCTGCCAAATCTTGCGTAGGCGGCCTCTAACAAATCTGAAAGTGTTGTGGCGGTTGCAAATGCCCGGCACGCGTGTCCGGGGTGTGCCCCCCCTCACGGACGGCGCCGCCGCCGGCACCTGGAGGGGGTAAACGGACGCGTCGGGTCTACACGGAGGGGATCTTGCTGTGGGTCTGGCCCGGATGTTGCTCCAAAGTGTTCCTATGGGCTGACCTAACACAATTGGGTGGGGAGGTCCACTGGTCAAAGCCCATCCGTGCAAAGTCAAAGGGCTAGATCCCGTGGTCAAA
>NW_025262526.1:0-1621 GCF_018294505.1 Triticum aestivum
CAATTGCCCTACTCATGGTTTGAATATATGGATGATCATACAAAATTTTTATGCTGGATTAAATTTTGCTTCTAGAAATCTTTTAAATTCGGCCGCGGGAGGCACTTTTATGGAAATTACGTTAGGGGATGCTACCAAATTGCTTGATAATATTATGGTTAATTACTCTCAATGGCACACCGAAAGATCTTCTAGTAAAAAAGTGCATGCTATAGAAGAAATCAATGTTTTGAGTGAAAAGATGGATGAACTTATGAAGATGTTTGCTCCTAAAAATACTCCTCTTGATCCCAATGATATGCCTTTATCTACTTTGCTTGAGAATAATAATGAATCTATGGATGTGAATTTTGTTGGTAGGAATAGTTTTGGAAACAACGCTTATAGAAGGAATTTTAATCCTAGGCCTTATCCTAGTAATCCTTCTAATAATTATGGGAATTACTACAATAACTTTTATGGAAATTTTAATAAGATGCCCTCTGAATTTGAGAATAGTGTTAAAGAGTTTATGAATTCACAAAAGAATTTTAATGCTTTGCTTGAAGAGAAATTGCTTAAAGTTGATGATTTGGCTAGGAACGTTGATAGAATTTCTCTTGAAATTGATTCTTTAAAGCTTAGATCTATTCCTCCTAAGCATGATATCAATGAGTCTCTCAAAGCCATGAGAATTTCCATTAATGAGTGCAAGGAAAGAACCGCTAGGATGGGTGCTTCCAAAGATGCCTTTATTAAAGCGCGTTCTTCCAATCCCTATGAAAATCAAGATGAAGATCTAAAAGTTATTGATGTGTCCCCCATTAAATCTTTGTTTTGCAATATGAATCTTGATGAATCTGAAGATTATCTTCCTTTACCTAGAAGGCGTTCTAAGAATTCGGAGTTTCTAGATCTTGATGATGAAATTGATGAAAGTGGGATTGAAATAAATAAAAACCGTGATGTTGCTAAACCCACTATTTTGGATCTCAAGGAATTTAATTATGAAAATTGCTCTTTGATTGGTTGTATTTCCTTGTTGCAATCTATGCTAGAATCTCCTCATGCTTATAGTCAAAATAAGGCCTTTACCAAACATATTGTCGATGCTTTGATGAAATCTTATGAAGAAAAACTTGAGTTGAAAGTTTCTATCCCTAGAAAACTCTATGATGAATGGGAACCTACTATTAAAATTAAAATTAAAGATTTTGAGTTTCATGCTTTGTGTGATTTGGGTGCTAGTGTCTCTACTATCCCCAAAACTTTATGTGATTTGCTAGATTTCCGTGATTTTGATGATTGCTCTCTAAACTTGCATCTTGCGGATTCCACTATTAAAAACCTATGGGAAGAATTAATGATGTTCTTATTGTTGCAAATAAGAATTATGTGCCCGTATATTTTATCGTTCTTGATATAGATTGCAATCCTTCATGTCCTATTATTCTTGGTAGACCTTTCCTTAGAACGATTGGTGCAATTATTGATATGAAGGAAGGGAATATTAGATTCCAATTTCCCTTAAAGAAGGGTATGGAACACTTCCCTAGAAAGAAAATAAAATTACCATATGAATCTATCATGAGAGCCACTTATGGATTGCCTACCAAATATGGCAATACCTAGATCTATCCTT
>NW_025262527.1:0-1621 GCF_018294505.1 Triticum aestivum
TCAATTTTAGGGTCTTATAGCTCAAAATAATTAGTAAATGCATGAAAAATAACAAATGAAGTCAGAAAGGATTGAAAAATTATGATGTGGCTTTGAATGGTGCATTTTGAACACACAAAAAGTCAGGAGTTCAAATAAGGTTTAAAAAATGAAATCCCTTTGTAACAGACGAGTTTCCGGATGAAATCGTGATACTTTGAAAGAGATTGTCCGTTTTGTACACGAAGTGCATCCAGTTTTTGCCGTAACCCTCTCAACTTTCTTGCACATGCTATGTGGATGAAATGATGATATCATGCCAACTTTGAACCTTTTCAGGGTTCATTTGAAATGCTTTTCAATTTTAGGGTCTTATAGCTCAAAATAATTAGTAAATGCATGAAAAATAACAAGCGAAGTCAGAAAGGATTGAAAAATGATGATGTGGCTTTGAATGGTGCATTTTGAACACACAAAAAGTCAGGAGTTCAAATAAGGTTTAAAAAATGAAATCCCTTTGTAACAGACGAGTTTCCGGATGAAATCGTGATACTTTGAAAGAGATTGTCCGTTTTGTACACGAAGTGCATCCAGTTTTTGCCGTAACCCTCTCAACTTTCTTGCACATGCTATGTGGATGAAATGATGATATCATGCCAACTTTGAACCTTTTCAGGGTTCATTTGAAATGCTTTTTAATTTTAGGGTCTTATAGCTCAAAATAATTAGTAAATGCATGAAAAATAACAAATGAAGTCAGAAAGGATTGAAAAATGATGATGTGGCTTTGAATGGTGCATTTTGAACACACAAAAAGTCAGGAGTTCAAATAAGGTTAAAAAATGAAATCCCTTTGTAACAGACGAGTTTCCGGATGAAATCCTGATACTTTAAAAGAGATTGTCCGTTTTGTACACGAAGTGCATCCAGTTTTTGCCGTAACCCTCTCAACTTTCTTGCACATGCTATGTGGATGAAATGATGATATCATGCCAACTTTCAACCCTTTCAGAGTTCATTTGAAATGCTTCTCAATTTTAGGGTCTTATAGCTAAAAATAATTAGTAAATGCATGAAAAATAACAAATGAAGTCAGAAAGGATTGAAAAATGATGATGTGGCTTTGAATGGTGCATTTTGAACACAGAAAAAGTCAGGAGTTCAAATAAGGTTAAAAAAATGAAATCCCTTTGTAACAGACGAGTTTCCGGATGAAATCCTGATACTTTAAAAGAGATTGTCCGTTTTGTACACGAAGTGCATCCAGTTTTTGCCGTAACCCTCTCAACTTTCTTGCACATGCTATGTGGATGAAATGATGATATCATGCCAACTTTCAACCTTTTCAGAGTTCATTTCAAATGCTTCTCAATTTTAGGGTCTTATAGCTCAAAATAATTAGTAAATGCATGAAAAATAACAAATGAAGTCAGAAAGGATTGAAAAATGATGATGTGGCTTTGAATGGTGCATTTTGAACACACAAAAAGTCAGGAGTTCAAATAAGGTTTAAAAAATGAAATCCCTTTGTAACAGACGAGTTTCCGGATGAAATCATGATACTTTGAAAGAGATTGTCCGTTTTGTACACGAAGTGCATCCAGTTTTTGCCGTAACCCTCTCAACTTTCTTGCACATGCTA
>NW_025262528.1:0-1621 GCF_018294505.1 Triticum aestivum
GATAACACTCTTCATGAATTAGTATCTCTTGAATATCACGGTTTAATCCTCCCCAAAATCTATCCATAAAATCATCTTCACTTTCTTCTAAAGAGGAATGCAACAAGGTAGTTTGTAAATCATCATAATATTTTGTTACAGTTTCACTACCTTGTTTTAAGTGTTGCAACTTCTTAATCATGTCACGAGTATAATAAGCAGGGACGAAAGTATGTCGCATGGCAAGTTTCAAATCATCCCAAGTAGTAGGTATATAATCAGGGTGTAACCGACAATATTCACTCCACCAAACCAACGCATAACCAGTGAAAGAACCAACCGCAACCTTAACCTTTTTATGTTCATCGAAATTATGGGAAGCAAATATATTTTTTATGTCGAACTCCCATTCAATATATAAAGCAGGCTTAAAACGGCCATTAAATGGTGGTATAGATACATTAACCTGATCATGTGCATTTGGATGTTTGTGCACCTCTCGTGATGGTTGTGGTATTTGCAAAGGTGGTGGCACGTCTCCCGCGATCGACAAAGCGCATGAATTGACTCTGGATCCTGTCATGATTAGTAGAACAAGAAACAAAACCCAAAAATAATGTTCCTATAACTACTAGGATGTGGTGGTAAAACGCTCACAGTAAAGCAAATATCAATGTCTTACAAGTTCTTACCATGCAGCAGGCGGTGATCGGCAACCAGCGGTGTCAAGTAACTTCGAATATTGAGTAAAGCGATTGCCAGGGGAGCGTACGTATACACGGTGTAGAAATATGTGGAGCTGGGTTGGCTATATATGGTAGCAAAAGATTAGCAATAATCAATTCAAAGATGCAATGTTGAATAAACGCTCAACGACGGTACTGTGCTGGTCCTAGGCTAGACTGAACTAGAGACGCGAGCCTAGAACACTAATGAGGTCACGTCGTAGCACAACTAGCATCAATGAAGGATACTAAGTAGCTCTGGACAGCAAGATATAAGTGAAGATCACAACGGCAGTAAAGATAATGAGGTGAAACAACAGCCAAGCAGGATATATCAACAACTTTGTCTCCAACTTTCCTCTGAAAAAGTTTGTGCCGATTTTTTTGTTTTTTTTTCTTCTCTCTTTTTTTCCTCACACTTTTTTTTTTCTTTCTCTCCTTTTTTTTCTGACTTTTTTTTCTCCTTTTTTTTCTCTCGTTTTTTTTCTCTTTTTTTTCTCCCTCTTTCTAAAACAAACTAGATAAGATGCAGATTGGATCAAGTGAAGATGTGAACGATCTCAACTATTATTATGACAATGAATGGTGGGTAGCACGTGGTGGAAATTGATGGATGGGTGGTGGACAGCGGAAGAGATAATGATGCAGCGGTGGCGTGACTAATGTGAACAGAACTCGAAACTCTAAACGAACTAGACACTAAGACCAGCAACTCGACACGACGATGCAACCGATAATTCAACTATGCAAGCAATGAAAAGAAAATTGCAGAGGCTCAGACTGGCTTGGACCAAGGATGAATAGATCTAACTCTTTTTTGTGGCTTTTTCTTGGACAATAGGTAAGAAAATAAATCTAATCTAGGAAAACTGGAAATTCTCACCGAGCAACCTGAAAACTGATACCACTTGATAGAG
>NW_025262529.1:0-1621 GCF_018294505.1 Triticum aestivum
GGGCTGTGACGCCCCCGATTCAATCGTACACTAATCATGCACGCAAATGTGTACGATCAAGATCAGGGACTCACGGGAAGATATCACAACACAACTCTACAAATAAAATAAGTCATACAAGCATCATAATACAAGCCAGGGGCCTCGAGGGCTCGAATACAAGTGCTCGATCATAGACGAGTCAGCGGAAGCAACAATATCTGAGTACAGACATAAGTTAAACAAGTTGCCTTAAGAAGGCTAGCACAAACTGGGATACAGATCGAAAGAGGCGCAGGCCTCCTGCCTGGGATCCTCCTAAACTACTCCTGGTCGTCGTCAGCGGGCAGCACGTAGTAGTAGGCACCTCCTGTGTAGTAGGGGTCGTCGTCGATGGTGGCGTCTGGCTCCTGGGCTCCAGTATCTGGTTGCGGCAACCAGGAAGAAAGGAAAGGGGAAAAAGGGGGGGAGAAAGCAACCGTGAGTACTCATCGAAAGTACTCGCAAGCAAGGAACTACACTACATATGCATGGGTATATGTGTAAGGAGGCCATATCAGTGGACTGAACTGCAGAATGCCAGAATAAGAGGGGGATAACTAATCCTGTCGAAGACTACGCTTCTGGTCACCTTCGTCTTGCAACAGGCAGAAGAGGGTAGGTCGACGTCCTCCAAGTAGCATCTCCATGTAACATCTCATAGCATAATCCTACCCGGCGATCCCCTCCTCATATCCCTGAGGTAGAGCGACCACCGGTTGTATATGGCACTTGGAAGGGTGTGTTTTATTAAGTATCCGGTTCTAGTTGTCATAAGGTCAAGGTACAACTCCAAGTCGTCCTGTTACCGAAGATCACGGCTATTCGAATAGATTAAACTTCCCTGCAGGGGTGCACCACATAGCCCAACACGCTCGATCCCATTTGGCCGGACACACTTTCCTGGGTCATGCCCGGCCGCGGAAGATCAACACGTCGCAGCCCCACCTAGGCAAAACAGAGAGGCCAGCACGCCGGTCTAAACCTAAGCGCGCAGGGGTCTGGGCCCATCGCCCTGAGCACACCTGCACGTTGCGAGGGCGGCCGGAAGCAGACCTAGCCTAGTAGGCGTTCCAGTCCAATCCGGCGCGCGTCGCTCCGTCGCTGACGTCTGAAGTGCTTCGGCTGATACCACGACGTCGGGATACCCATAACTACTCCCACGTAGATGGTTAGTGCGTATAGGCTCGTAGCCAGACTCAGATCAAATACCAAGATCTCGTTAAGCGTGTTAAGTATCCGCGAACGCCGAACAGGGCCAGGCCCACCTGTCTCCTAGGTGGTCTCAACCTGCCCTGTCGCTCCGCCACAAAGTAACCGTCGGGGACCGTCGGGAACCCAGGCCCACCTCTACCGGGATGGAACCACCTGCCCCTTCAGCCCCCAACTCCGAACAGTATCACAGGTAATGTAACAGTGTAAAGTATACAGCATGCCCGTGATCACCTCCCGAAGTGATCACAGCCCAGTAGTATAGCATGGCAGACAGACAAGAGTGTAGGGCCACTGATGGAACACTAGCATCCTATACTAAACATTTAGGATTGCGGGTAAGGTATCAATGACTGTAGCAGCAATGACAGGCTATGCATCAGAATAGGAT
>NW_025262530.1:0-1621 GCF_018294505.1 Triticum aestivum
TACATCTTCATGGACTCTCGCGACAAAGGTGTCGTGATCATCAACATTCTGAGCTCGTCCAGTATATCAATTGAATTTATGATGGGTAATACCATCCTTGCCCCTCGATGATTCCTGTTCTCATCGACCACTTTATTGCCTTCCGTTCAACACAACTTGTTCGCGTTTTGTGTAAACCTTGAGATCACTGCTACCCAGCAGTTGATCTTCCTTACCTCGGAAGTATTACCATCACTTTTGTCAAGAATGTGGTGAGAATTTCACCACCTCTTAATAATTCTTGATATCTTAATACTTCTTGCCATCTTCGTTCATTCCTTGGTCCCCGTATTGTTTTCAACCGGAATACTGACAATGGAGCTATGACGTGTGAATTCAAAACTTCTAGCAACCCTATTGCTTTGAAATGAATGGGCGATAGTTCACTCTAAGTCCTTCGCTAATTGAATCACCATTCTAACATTGGTCGTGCCACCCAACCCGTACTTCGGGCGCACCCTTCAACCAATGTTTAATTGTGTATGTCTTCCTCGAGCATACTTCCTTATATCATTTGATCTGACAAATGTTATCTCCTTGTTCACTTAATGGTGGCAATCCATCTTTTGGGAATCTCGGCGAATTGCCGTTGAGTTCACCAGACACCTCCTTGTCCTCTCCTTGGGTTAATGATGGACTCTTGTTAACGGAAATCACTTCATAGTTCATTTCCCCGAGAATCTTACAATGTCATCTTGTCAATTTGCGTTGCACCTTTTCTTCTCAGGTATCCTAAGTCTGAGGTATCCTGACACCAATCGGATCTGAATCTCGGTCAGATATGATGGTTGGGACAATTTTCCAAGAGTCATGATGTTGATCCTTTGATGACCCGGTAACATGATGTCATGCCTAGCACCCCCCCCGGTTGGAGGACCTATCATTATAGATTCCTTTTCAGCAAGGTTATCCATTCACCCATGAGGAAATTGTAAGACTTATTCTATAAGTTCTTCCTGATGGACCCTTTTTGTTTCCAAAGTCTTAACTTGCTTGAAGACCATGTAATGCTATCTCGAAGCATGTTTGTGGTACTTCGATTTTCAACAAGGACATTTGAAGCCAATGCTAAATGTTTCCTGCTAAATTATCCAAACACCGCTGTATGGGTAGTGTCATGAAATTTCTCTCCCCTACCTAAGGAGTTTTCTACATTATATCCTGTCGTGGATATCATGCACTGCTTGTCCTTGGGAAGGATATACCCTGAAATATGTGTTTAAACACATTTTCCTTTCCATTGTTCTGCTTAATCTGATAACCATATTTTCCTTTCCATTATTTGGTTTAACCTTTCTTGTGATCTATATGATCTAAGCAGTAATATTCTCCTGCTTATGTATATACCTCGGTGTACAATTCTGTCAGCAAGACCCTGTTACTATTGTTGATGACATTTCGGTAGCCACCGATGGACGAGAACTTTGCCTATTGGTCCGCCTCGTTGCAACGAGCAGGAAAATGGTTCTCTTCGTCCCTCGCCCTTGGTACCAACGTTATTGCCAACATAACTGACATGGTACTCTCTGACATGCCTTGTTATCATGACCGTGCAAGATGTCACTGCTCCTATTAAAAAAAA
>NW_025262531.1:0-1621 GCF_018294505.1 Triticum aestivum
CCTAATTTTTGTAGAAGTTTTAAAGAAATATTTAAATAGGTTGTAGTGCAAAAAGCACTCTGGACCAGAGATGAAAAATTGAGTGTAGGGCTCAAAATATTTCATGAATGAAATATATTTTAGCATAAAAGTGATTTAAAAACATCACATGACATCTCCAAATTTTTGTGGGAATTTTAAGTGAATTTATCAAATGGTTGTAGTTCAAATATGGCCATTTAACCTAGAAAACCCTTTTCAAGAAAATAAAGATCAAGCAACCTAATTATTTAATTAGTTACACTGATAAAAGGAAAGTTTTTCTTGAGAGGTTAAACAAGTCCAACAACATTTTTGAAAAGTTTTCTCTTTGGGAAAAACTCATCATAACAGGGAAGGAAATGATTTAAACAAAATCAAAATGGAGCTCAAAAAAAATTCAAAGTTTTAAATCCTGGCAAAATTTTATTCCATTAAAACAAGGCCAAAATTTTGGGGTGTCACAATACTAACCCCCTTAAAAAAAAATCTCGCCCTCGAGATTTGCTAAAAGCGGTGTTAAGAAAATAATTACGCAATGACGATGTGGCTACAGTGAGAGGGCAATAAGTGGTGAAAAACCACAGTGTGAAAAACTGGGGCTGCGCGGAAAAGTCTACGGTTCGGGACAAAAACGGGTGATTTCTACGCTGGATATAAATTTAGGATAACTCCTAAATTTAGATATACGCTGGTTGTACCCGAGAGCACAGTGCTCTCTCTGGCCGACAGGTGGACCCGGGGTCCACTGTCAGTCTCCTCTTCTTCTCCCTCTGGCCCTTTCTTCCTCCTCTCTCCCGCGCGCTTTCTCCACCAGCGACCCCTAGTGTGTAGGGAATCTAGGCCGTACCGTGGTAGTGCGCGGCGTGCTAGCTGCCGGTGCAGCGTGCACTCACCTCGCGGGCCAGCGCGCTGTCGGCACTGCTCGCGGATTCGACTCCGAACACCGGCGATCGGCGACGAGCGGCGTTGGTGGACTTCGCCCACCGTACACCGAGCTCGAGCTATAAAAACGGCCGGGGTGCCTCTCTCTTCTTCCTCACACCTGGCCTCACTTCTCCTCCTCCTTCTTTCTCCGTTACTGCTTACAGAAGCTCGGTCGAGGCTCTAATGGCGGAGGCGATGCCGGACTGGTTTGTGATCCTGATATGCGGAGGGCTGGCGACGCTGCTGGGGCTCTCTGTGCTCCTGTGCGCGATAATCTTCGATGAGTATCGCGATGCTGCGGCTCGGGTGTTGGTTCTCCGCGGTGGTGGTGATCATGAGGAGTAGATGGGGTGTGCCGGGTGCTAACTGTTGTTAGGGGGTGATTAGCTGGATGTAACACCGTTGCAAAGTTTTGCAAACAGTGTATGTGTCCGAATGATTATGGTTGTGAGTCTGCTCGTGGTGCTGAGTGAAATTAAATAATCCACGTCGTGAGAAAGTGTAGATGTAGCAACTCAGGGAAAAGAAAATCTCACTCCAGGGTTTTGCGAGGGAAAACAGTTAATTTAAAGGAGCATAAACCACAACAAAAACTACACACATTAGCAGAAGCCAAATAATTGACTCGTCGTACAAACTCAGGGTATTACGCATAAGTCACACACATAAATAAATG
>NW_025262532.1:0-1621 GCF_018294505.1 Triticum aestivum
ATTGTGAAACCCTCAGAATCATTTTTTGGAAATGACCCAAATACAAATTGCTCCAAAAAGGTCCAAGAAAATGCTCATGTTGCTCTCTGAAAATATTGGACAGAGATAAAAATCAAACCAATATTTTTAGGAGCCCATAAGTATTTATTTTGGGCATTTGGAATTAATGCATAAATACTTGCATTGGAAATATATTAGTTATATATATTAATATATGTCCAAAAATTATGCCACTTGTTGGGGAGCTCTGGAATAATGTCATTAGTTCCTACAAAAATTGGCATAAGGTAACAAATTGATTTAGTATTAAAACTAAATCAAAAACAAATTGCAGAAATAGAAAAAAATAAAACAGAACAAAATAAAAGAGAGAAGGCCACCTGGGCCACTTACCTGGCGCCACTTACCTGGCCCAGCCCCATCTGGCCGGCCCAGCCCACCTCCTCCCCCTTGTCTTCTTCCTCCTCTGCCAGGAGGACGAACAGAGGCGTGGCGCGCGCCCGAGAGGCCTCGGCCACCTCCTGCTTCCCCCCTGGCCACCTCCTGCCTGGTTGCCTTCCTCCTCGACGCCCGGAGACGCCACGCCACCCCCTCGGACCCCTTTCACTCTTCCTCGAGGCCCCGCCCCTCTGCTCTTTCTCTCTCGCCCGAACCCGAACGCAGCCGTCGCCGCCGACGAGAACCACCGCGGCCATGGACTCTCCCTCGTTCCCTTAAGCATCCCAGAGGTTCCGCCTCGACCCCCTCTCCCTCTCCACCAACCCACGGCCCTCCGGAAGCCCTGCAACGCCGCCACCATCGCTGTTCCGTCGCCGGCCACCGAAGCTCCCCTCCGTCGATTCGCCGGACCCCGTGCCTCCCCTGCCTCGCCAGCAGCACCAGAAGAACCGCGGTGAGCCGCTGCATCGTTTCCCCCATGCCTCGTTGCCTAATTCGCCCCCTAGCCGCTCCCTCCACCGGAGCCGAGACGCTCCGCCGCACGGGCTCGTCGCCGGTGAAGCCCCGGTGACCAAATGGCCCCGCGCGTGCGTCCGTTGCACTCGCAACGACCCGTGGAGCAACGCTAGCGTGGCAGCTAGCTTGTTTGCAAGCCGCAGCACTAACCCCGCACCCACCCGAGCTCCGGCCGCCGCCTCGGGCTCCATTCCGACGAACCCCGGCCACCCCACGCCCTCTCGAGGGTCCCCCTAGATGCACGGGAGCGCGGGCTACCCCCTGGTGCCCTCAGCGCGACCAGCCGCGGGCTGTAGCGCCGTCCCGAGCAACTCCGGCGAGGTCTCGCCGTCGCCGTGGCCGCCGGCGTCACTAGCTGACGTGGCGCTAATTTAGTTAGCACTAATGACCACGCTAAACACCCCCCACAGACACTGACAGCGGGCCCCGTAGCGGGTCAAAGCCCGAGTCAACGCGGGATTAGCCCCCGTGTCACTGACGTGTGGACCCCACACGTCAGGTTTGACCCTGACCGGCCCCTATTGACTTGCTGACGTCATGCCGACGTCATGCTGACGCAGTAAAGTATTTCTGGAATTAAATAAATTAGGAAATGATTTATAATTCCAGAAAATTGTATAAACTTCAATAAATCATAGAAAATTAACCGTAACTCCAAATTAAATAA
>NW_025262533.1:0-1621 GCF_018294505.1 Triticum aestivum
CCCCCCGCGCACGCCCCCCACTCCCCGCGCGCGCCGGCGAGCAGCAGCAGCTCCGCCGCGCACCCCCTGCGACGGCGAGCAGCACTTACATGCGGGCCAGGTCTATCATAAACGTGTTTAAAATGGATGAATCTGTTGATTTACACACATGGTAGTTTTTAGTCATATATTAGCAAAAAAGTGGTAGTTTTCGGGACAAAATCGTAAAGTGGTAGTTTTTCGTCACGGTTCCGTGAATTGTGGTAGTTTTTGGTTAAATACTCCCCGTGTAGAGAACAGGAGGTATATGTGGGAACATCTGGCAAGGTTGAGAGGATTATCAACTGTACCATGGTTAGTCTGCGGTGACTTTAATGAGTGCTTGTGGCAACACGAGCATCTCTCAAATACTACTCGTAGTTCGGCACAAATGGAGGTATTTCGGGACTGCCTTCAGGTGTGTGAACTAACTGATTTGGGGTTCTCTGGAGTGCCATATACATACAATAACAATCAATATGCTGAAAGAAATGTGCAAGTATGACTTGACAGACTTGTGCAGTTGAGCAATGGCGGGATTTGTTTCCATATGTGAAAGTGAAACATCTAATATCACCAGCCTCTGACCACTGTCCACTTCTCATCGTGGTTGGTGAGATGGAACCCGAATTGAGAAGAGGTTCAGGAGGGCGATACGAAATAATGTGGGAAAGGCATGCTGCACTGCCGGACATAATCACTAAGGCATGGGCCAGGAAGAAGGCGAATAATCTTGGTGAAGTCGCGGCCAATCTGAAGGACGTAATGAAAGAGCTGCGTTCTTGGAGTAGGGAAAATTTTGGTCACCTATCGAGAGAAATTGAATCGCTAAGAACTGAACTAGAAGAGTTATAACTAAACATGGCGGATAGAGACGTCATTTGAGAAAAAGATGTATGTTCTCGATAAGTTGCTTTATAGAGAGGAAATGACATGGCTCCAACAGTTACGTATTACATGGCTAAAGGAGGTCGATCGCAATATGCAATACTTTCATAGGAAAGCAGTATGGAGGGCAAGGAAAAACTTAATTCGTCGTCTCCGACAATCTGATGGGACTTGGTGCATGGCTCCAACGGAGATGGAGCTGATGGCGAAATCCTATTTCCAGGAGCACTTCACCAAGGATCCAACATTGAGCCCAGCGGCGGTTCTGGGATGTATCGAACCAAAGGTAACACAACACATGAATGAGAGGCTGGACGCTTCCTTTACTGAGAAAGAGGTAGCAGATGTGTTATTTCAGATCGGACCCATTAAGGCACCGGGTCCGGATGGGTTCCCGGCATGGTTTTTTCAGAAAAATTGGTCACTTCTCAAAGAGGAAATTACTGCGACAGTTCTGGAATTTCATGTTTCTGGCATCATGCCACCCGGAGTTAATGACACAGCTATAGTCTTGATTCCAAAGGTACCTTCTCCGGTTGACCTGAAGGATTTTTGTCCTATAAGCTTGTGTAATGTTATTTATAAGGTGGTATCCAAATGCTTAGTTAACCGTCTCCGTCCCTTGTTGGTGGAGCTTATCTCAGAGAACCAGAGTGCTTTCATTCCGGGGAGACTAATCTCGGATAATACTGTTATTGCTTTTGAATGTATCCAC
>NW_025262534.1:0-1621 GCF_018294505.1 Triticum aestivum
ACAAGTGAATCGTGGTGTGTGAAATCTATAATCCTAGCAACTCCGTTGCTTGGTAGTTAAAGGACAATAATTTCATCCTTAGCGTGTTGGTTATTGAATCACCATCCTGAGGTTGATCGTGCTACCTAGTCCATATTCCCGGTGTACTTTTCGATCAATGAGTTAGGATAGTGTCAGTCCTTGCTTATTCGGTCATATCGTCTTGCCCTGAAAAGCAAGATTGTTCTCGATCTTAACAACATGTCGGTGGATCGTGATTTTCCAAATATCTTCTTGGAAGTACCACCAGGTTGTCCCTGACCGATATGTTGAGTCCGTAAACAAGTTGGTTTTCCAATAAACCACCCCTTCTCCAAGAATCTGTGTTGGATACCCCTGAGCTAGTTGGTCAAGCTAAACAACAACTTGGAGAGTTGGAAGATAAAAGGTTGTCTAACTTAGTTCATTTCCAAAGGGATATCTTGTGTCTGTGTGTGTGTTGAAGAAAGATGATATCTTCATTGATTGATCCCTGTGATCAGTTGTTGGATCTATTGTCTTGTCCAAACTTTGATTTGAGTATGGGCTATCATCAAGTCAAATCAGAACCAACGATGTTCATAATGTTGTCTTACTCATGGTTGATCCCTCGAGCATACACCATTATATCTTTTGGGTCTGACCAATGCTATCACTTGTTCACATAATTATGGAATTCCATCCCCATGGAAACCTGGATGAATTGTTGTTGAGCCCATCGGCAACACTGCTACCTTCTCCATGACTCGTGTTGAACATCCAGCTAGTATTGGAAACTTTATAAGCATTATCTTCGTGTTCCGTTCATGAAGCATATGTTTGGATGAAAGTAGTGACTTCCTCTAATTCACGTGCATCTGATGCAAGTTGCCGTCGTGGATTTGAGAAAGTCAATGTTGCCTCTTTTGGAATCATCCCAAGTCAGTTATGCATGTGCGAAGTATTCCGTGGTCTGTTAGACTGATCATCTTCATTCCATATGAATTCTCTAGCACACTAAGCCACTGATTGATTTGTTCAAGGAAAAGGAGTTGCTGTGCAAATCCTAGGTCATGCACAAGACTTCGTTACCCTAGATGATGGTTCCCCACCTGAACTCGGTAGTATTTTATCATAAGACTACTATGTGGTCATGCTTGTCTGGGACAGCGTGTTCACATGTGTTTGTAGCAGTACCAGCTCATGTTTTGGAGCTTGCTATCGTAGTTCATCCCCTGAGAATCTCGCAACGTCATCTCGTCGATTTGTGTTGCAAACTTTCATTTTCCTTCTAGACTTGATGAGTCTGGAATATCCTGACACCAACCAGATCTGAATCTCGGGCAGATATGATGGTTGGAACATTTTCCAAGAACTACAATATTGGTCTCTCGTTAATCGGGAAAGTGGATGTCGTGGCCAACACATCCAGCCGGAAGGCCTATTATTGTAGTATCTTGATTGATAAAGTTGGCCACCTCCCCATAAGGATTTCGTAGGATTTACCTCCGTAGTTATTCCTTATGGATTCTTGTGCTCCTGAAGTCCGACCTTTTACTTGATGTTCTAGATACCAAACCACATCTAATGGGTTACGCTAGAACATCAAGGAGAACATTAGAAG
>NW_025262535.1:0-1621 GCF_018294505.1 Triticum aestivum
TTAGCTAATTAGGATTAGCACTAATCGAATTAGTTAAACTAATTACCCCTTTCTGACACTGACAGTGGGCCCCGTGACTATTAATTTGATTAGTTAGAGTTAAATAACTCTGTTAGTCACCTGAGTCACTGACGTGTGGCCCCCACACGTCAGGTTTGACCTGGACCCGCCCTGTTGACCTGATGACGTCAGGGTGAGGTCATGCTGACGCAATATTCCTTTTCTGGAATTTAGTTTATTTTATAATAATCAGGAAATTTCAGAAAATAGCTAAAACTTCAATAAATCATAGAAAATTAACCGTAACTCCAAATGAAATAATTTATATATGAAAAATTATCAGAAAAATTCAAGGAATCCATCTGTACCATTTTCATGCATGTTAGAACAACTTATAGCTGCTGTTTAGCACAAATCAATTAAATGGCATTTGAATAATCACATATGGAGTTTGAATTTGAATCTTGTATTCAAACCAACTTCATTTAATCTGTTGCTAGTTGCATTAGCTCAAAACACATTCATATTGCCATGTCATGAGCATGCATCATATTGTGCATTGCATTGATTGTATTTCCTCTTTGTTGCCGGTATCTGTTCCCTCCCGGTAGACGATGTTCCGACGTTGTGATCGTTGACACTGATGAAGACTCAATGTTTTCCTCAGAAGTGCCAGGCAAGCAAAACCCCCCTTGTTCATTCCGATACAATCCTACTCTCTCGCTCCTGCTCTCTTTTACTGCATTAGGACAACAACGATTCATCTGTTACTTGCTGCGGTAGCTGAATCCCTTTATCTTTTGCATGACCTGTCATTGCCACAGTAAATAGATGAAACCCACTAGCATGAGTAGGAGTTGTTTGAGCCCTATTGTGCCTACTCATTCATGTTTGTTTGTCATGCCTGCTATTGCTTAGAGTTGTGTCAGGTCTGATTCATCGGGGATGAATCAGAGGTGTGTGAACATGTCCTACTATGTGTGAGCTAAGTGTGTGAACACGATTTGGTAAAAGGTATCGGTGAGAGGCCATGTAGGAGTACATGGTGGGTTGTCTCATTGAAGCCGTCCTCAGGAACTGAGTTCTGTGTTTGCGATCCATGATTCAGCTACTACCATACATTGGGCCCTGAAATATGACCCCGCTCGACTTCTTATTCACCCTTGTCCTCTTTCCAGGAGTTGCAAGTAGTTTCTGGTGCTTGTAGTATGCTGGAGGCCGTGGACAGCGCTGACCGTAGGGGTGGGCTGTGATGCGGTAGGCACGTGGCCGGGTATACCGGGCGCCCGTTTGGTGTCACGGAACCCTGTTCACATCGTTTGGGGCTGTGAGCGAAACTCCGGCCGGATCTCCTCATGGATGGAACCCGAATAGGCGATAAACCTGGACTAGAGACTTGAGTGTTTAGGTAGGTCGTGGTCTACACCCACGTCGGCTTTCGCTTGAAGTCTGCCGAGCACATGTCGTGTGCAGACGCTAAGTGGTGGAAACATGTATGAAGAAGTACACCCCTGCAGGGTTAACATCATCTATTCGAATAGCCGTGTCCGCGGTAAAGGACTTCTGGGTTGCTTATATCAGTTCATAGACAAGTGAAAGTGGATACTCTAAAATACGCGAG
>NW_025262536.1:0-1621 GCF_018294505.1 Triticum aestivum
CAGCCAGCTGGCCGGCCCAGCTAGCCAGCCCAGCCCACCACCGCCGTCGTCCTCCTGGCGCCAGTCGGCCAGGCGTGTGGCCGGCGCGCGCGCACGGCCACCGCGCCACGCCACCTGCTCGCCTGCTTGCCTGCCCTCCCCTCCTCGCTCGGTGTCCCCGGACGACGCCACGCCTCCCCCCCTGTTCTCTCTCACTCTCCCCCGGCTCTCCCCTCGCTCTCTCTCTTGCTCGGCCGAACACCACCGTCGCCGCCGTTCGCCATAGCCACCATCTCCGGCCACCCCTCGCTCCCCCGATTAGCTCAGGAGCTCCGCCTCGACTCCCTCTTCCTCCCCACCGCTCCACAGCTCCCCGGAAGCCCTGCATCGCCGCCACGTCGCCGTTCCCCTCTTCGGGCTCCGACCGTCACCGCCGTCGAATTCACCGTCACCAGCGCGTCCCCGAGCCCGCTAACCATCCCTGCAGCTCCGCGGTGAGCCCCCGGATCATTTCCCCCTTCTCCCCTGGTCTCTTTCAACCTCTAGGCCCTAGCCCCACCTCGGCCGAGACCTCCACGCCGCCGGCGATGTCGCCGTCGTGGCCACGGTCGCCGTAGCACCCAACCGAGCACACCATCGTGCTCCCCGCCTCACCAGGAGCACGCAGCACGCACCAACGCTTCCCCAAACCCCCTGCAACGCTGATCCCGACCGCACCCGAACTCCGGCCGCCGCAGCCGAGCTCGCCACCGTCAACTCCGGCCACCCCGAGCCCAACCACCACCACCAATAGACGCGGCTCAACCTCAGCAACACGTAGATGCCTTCCGCCGTCCATTTGGTTGCCGGAATGGCAAAAAGCACTTTCGCCGCCATCTCGGACCTCGCCGGCGTCATGTCACCGGTGGGGTTTGACTTGCCCGACCTGGGGTTTGACCCCCCAGGGTCACTGACGCGTGGGCCCTGTCGGCCAGGTGGTTAGGTTAGCGCTAACTACTGTTAGTTAACCCCCCTGACACTGACAGTGGGCCCCAGCGCCACTAACCCCTAATTAGGATTAATTTAATCCTGTTTAACCCCCCCTGTCACTGACGTGTGGCCCCCACACGTCAGGTTTGACCTCAGCCAGCCACAGTTGACCACTGACGTCATGCTGACGTCATGCTGACGCAGTAATTGAATTTCTGGATTTAAATTAAATCAGGAAATTCCAGAATATTAATTAAACTTCAAAAATTCATAACTTTTATTCTGTAACTCCAAATTGGACAAATTATATATGAAAAATGATCAGAAAAATCCAATCTATCCATCTGTACTATTTTCATGCATGATCAAGCAAGTTAAATTTATGTTTTAATCAGAACAAGGAAAAGCACTTTAAAAGGCCATATTTGAATTTGAAATTTGAATCCTTGATTCAAATTTGTTCAAACACTTCTGGTTTTAGTTGCATTAGCCCAACACACTCATATTGCCATGTTTCATGCATGCATCATATTGTTGCACATTGTTTGGTGATGCTTGTGTATCGATGTCCTTTGCGACAGGATCTGTCCCCGAGGAGTACCGTGATTACCCTAACGAAGAACCGTATCCGTGCATCGAACCATCAGGCAAGCAACCAACCATTTGATCATAT
>NW_025262537.1:0-1621 GCF_018294505.1 Triticum aestivum
TGTGAAAAGGTTGAAAGTTGGCATGGTATCATCATTTAACCCACATAGCATGTGCTAAAAAGTTGAGAGGGTGACGGCAAAAGCTAGATGCACTTCGTGTACAAAATGGACAATCTCTTTCGAAGTATCAGGGTTTCGGACGAAAACTCATCTATTACAAAGGGATTTCATTTTTTTGAACTTATTTGAACTCCAGACTTTTTATGTGTTCAAAAGGCACCATTCAAACGCACATCATTAATTTTGTACCCTTTCTGACTTCATTTGGTATTTTTCATGCATTTACTGATTTCTTTGAGCTAAATGACCCTGAAATTGGAAAGCACTACAAATGAACTCCAGAAAGGTTGAAAGTTGGCATGGTATCAGCATTTCACCCACATAGCATGTTATAAAAGTTGAGAGGGTTATGACAAAAGCTGGATGGTGCACTTCGTATACAAAACGGACAATCCCTTTCAAAGTTTCATGGTTTCATACGGAAACTCAACTGTTACAAAAGGCATTTCATTTCTTCACATGTAACTACAGTGATATTCTAGATCAAAGGCATTGTCATAATAGTTGTGGAGATAAAGTCTTCACTTTTTCTTCGCTTGTGTCCTTTGCTTATTGCGCCTTAACCATGGATAATCTTCATCGTTTAACAAGGTGCTTGGGTCAGCCTTGACTTTGAAGGGAGGAATTTCATGAAACTTTTCATAATCTTCAGACATGTCTTTCTTGCCCTCCAATCTCACGATGTCTCTTTTTCCTAAAAAAACTATGTGGCGCTTTGGGTCATCGTATGATGTATTCTATTCCTTATCTTTTCTTTTTCTCGGTTTGGTAGACATGTCCTTCACATAGAAAACCCACGCCACATCATTGGCTAGGACGAATGGTTCGTCTGTGTACCCAAGATTCTTCAGATCCAATGTTGTCATTCCGTACTATGGGTACACCTGTACCCCGTCTCCTGACAGATTGACCCATTTGCACTAAAACAAAGGGACCTTAAAATCATGTCCGAAGTCAAGTTCACATATGTCCACTACGTAACCATAATATGTGTCCTTTCCCATCTTGGTTGCTTCCTCAAAGTGGACACCACTATTTTGGTTGGTGCTCTTTTGATCTTGGGCGATCGTGTAAAATGTATTCCCATTTATCTTGTACCCTTTGTAAGTCAATATAGTCAAAGATTGTAACGCCCGGATAATTAGGCTACAGTAAAACTCTTCTAATGATGCCATGTCATCAGTGTTACTGTTGCTAACCAAGTGGTAGTTCGAAATCATTGCTAATTCAAAATATGAATTAGTGACAAACACCCTAAGTTTTCAAGAGTCAAAGCGAAAATGTTCGGGGTTTGCCAAATATTGCACTGGTAATTATGGTGAAGCAAACACCATTTTATAAAATGCCTAAATGCCCTAAAGCTAAATAAAACTGAAAGGGAAAATAAATAAAAGAAAGAAATTACAAAAAAACAAAAAAGGGGGGGAAGCCCCCTGGACCAGGCAGCCCAACCCACCCGCACGGCCACCGCCCAACCCCCCTGGCCCGCAGCCAGCCTGGCCGGCCCAGCCGGCCCAGCTCCCGCACCGCGTCCCCTTCCCCTGTTCCCCCGACCCGGGTC
>NW_025262538.1:0-1621 GCF_018294505.1 Triticum aestivum
GTGTCAGACATCAACACTCGCGGTTTTTGACGATTCTGGCCCGTTTCATGGACTATTACTCACCGTTTTGCGGTCACGAAGCGATTTCCATAGTTGTTGAACCCCAAGGTGCGCTTACGTGTTGGTCATCAACTCTCATAGTATTGGCCAATTCTGGCCCGTTTCGTGGACTATTACTGACTGTTTTGGGGTCCCGGAGTGATTTCCACGATTAACAAACCCCATGGTGCGTTTAAGTGTCGGTCATCAACACTCGTGGTTTTTGTCGATTCTGGGCCGTTTCATGGACTATTACTCACATTTTTGGGGTCCCAAAGCGATTTCCATGGATGTTGAACCCCAAGGTGCGCTTACATATCGGTCATCAACAATCGCAGTTTCGGCCGATTCTGGCCCGTTTCTTGGACTATAACTCAGTTTTGGGCTCACGTAGTGATTTCCACGACCGACGAACACAGGTGTGTTTATGTGTCGGTCATCAACATTTGCAGTTTTGGCCGATTTTGGCCCGCTTCATGGACTATTACTCACTAATTTCAGGTCCCTGAGCAATTTCCATGATTGACGAAACCCGGGGTGCGTTTATGTATCATTGATCAATAACCCTAGGTTTTACCGATTCAGGGCTCTTTCGTGGACTATTACTCACGGTTTTGCTGTCCCAAAGCGATTCCGATGCTTGTCGAACCCCAAGATGTGCTTACGTGCTGGTCGTCAAGACTCGCAGATTAGGCCGATTCTGGCCCGTTTCCTGGACTATTACTCAGTTTTGGGGTCCCGAAGTGATTTCCACGATTGATGAACACCGGGGTGCATTTACGTGTCGGTCATCAACACTCACAATTTTGGCCGATTCTGGTACGTTTTCTGCACTGTTACTCACCGTTGTGGGGTCCCAGAGCGATTTCCATGATTGACGATCCCTGGGGTGCGTTTACGTGCCCGTCGTCAACCCTCACAGTTTTGGCCAATTCTGACCCGTTTCGTGAACTATTACTCACCGTTTTGGGATCCCAAAGCGATTTCCATAGTTATTGAACCCCAAGGTGCGCTTAAATGTCGGTCATTAACAGTCACAGTTTTGGCCGATTCTGGCCCGTTTTGTCGACTATTACTCACTTTTTCGGGGTCCCAGAGTGATTTCCATGATTAACGAACCCCGGGGTGCGTTTAAGTGTCAGACATCAACACTCGCGGTTTTTGACGATTCTGGCCCGTTTCATGGACTATTACTCACCGTTTTGCGGTCACGAAGCGATTTCCATAGTTGTTGAACCCCAAGGTGCGCTTACGTGTTGGTCATCAACTCTCATAGTAGTGGCCAATTCTGGCCCGTTTCGTGGACTATTACTGACTGTTTTGGGGTCCCGGAGTGATTTCCACGATTAACAAACCCCATGGTGCGTTTAAGTGTCGGTCATCAACACTCGTGGTTTTTGTCGATTCTGGCCCGTTTCATGGACTATTACTCACATTTTTGGGGTCCCAAAGCGATTTCCATGGATGTCGAACCACAAGGTGCGCTTACGTATCGGTCATCAACAATCGCAGTTTCGGCCGATTCCGGCCCGTTTCTTGGACTATAACTCAGTTTTGGGCTCACGTAGTGATTTCCACGACC
>NW_025262539.1:0-1621 GCF_018294505.1 Triticum aestivum
TGATTAAATCGGAGCATGATTTATTTATTGATTGTCTTCCTTATGAGTGGTGGTCGGGGACGAGCGATGGTCTTTTCCTACCAATCTATCCCCCTAGGAGCATGCACGTAATACTTTGTTTCGATAACTAATAAATTTTTGCAATAAGTATGTGAGTTTTTTATGACTAATGTTGAGTCCATGGATTATACGCACTCTCACCCTTCCACCATTGCTAGGCTCTTTAGTATCACGTAACTTTCGCCCTATGAAGTCGATCGGTAGTTTCGATGAAACAAATTGTAGAAACTGAATTCATGTACTGATAGATACAAAGTCTGCAAGATGATAATGAGGGAAACACCAATGGACTGAAAATTAACTTACATAGAGACATGGTAGCTTTATATAGCAAGCCTAAATATTAATGAATACGTGACTAATTACATGGACTTGTTTGCCACTGTTCATGTCTGGTGACACCGTCGTACTCGTCCTTGCCACGCTGTTGATTGCTAGATGTCCCCGTCTCTTTGTTTTTTCTCTCTCGCAAGCCACCTCTTGTCGTAATGTTTCACATGGTATACCAGGTCCTCTTCCTGAATTATCATCCTCGGCTCCTCTCACATCTACTCACTCCCTTCTTGTTGTTGTTAATGAACTCACGCTCAATACTTAAAGGAGCAAACTATCAGATTATTTCCCAGAGAAAGGGACTGGTCTTCTTCCCATGGGTGTCGTGCTACACGTGCAACATGGACCCTTGTGGCAGAAGCGCCTTGTGCTTGCGGGCGTCCTTCTTTGAGACTTTCTGCCATGGTCAAGGACGCCCAAAACACCACTGTCAGAGCAGGCGAGGGAGAAGAGGCACCATTGCAAGGTAACACAAATGGGTGAATCAATTAAGTGCATCATGCTTCTTCTTCGGGCGTAGCACAACCTTTAATGGAGGAGGAGAAAGAAACCTTATGGGGTGAGTGACCATGGTTAACGTCGAGTCCGACATCAGACTCGATGACGTTCTGGCTGAGCTTGTCAGTGCAGGCCAAGCACTCCCTCGGCAAATAGTTCATAGAGCTTGGGGCGGCATCATGGGCTGATGACGCATAGGACCTGCGACGGCATGGCGTGATCGGGAGGACGGGGATCTGATGAGGGGCATGGTGGGGCGATGCGTACTTCGCCGATCTGGGCTGGCGGCGAGCAACGCTGGGGGCGGCACGAAAGAACGGTGATAAGCCAGAGAATCGTCAGGCTCGGAGCACGGACGGACGGCTATGTCGACCGGGGAGCCTCGTGGCGGCCGTTGGGCCCCCTGCCTGCGGCGGTGCCTCCCGTAGGGTCGTAGGACGGGGGATCAAGGAGATGGAATTTTAGAATTAGGCGGCGACACGTATGTGAGGTGGTTTTTTTATGAGTCAGCCCTAATGGTTTGTGTGCGTGCAGGTTTGTTTCGGTTTTTTCTTTGAGACAGGTTCGTTTCTGGTTGTTTCGTGCGTGGCCGAGCTAGGCTTGCCGAGGAGCCAGCGTGAGCCAAGGTCCAATCAGCGACATGTGTGGCCTAGGCCGATGATTGCGGAGTAAAACACGTAATTAACGTATGGAGAACCATGAAATCTTCCGTCTTTTAATATTAGGTATA
>NW_025262540.1:0-1621 GCF_018294505.1 Triticum aestivum
AAGGCCACTCAGGAAGGCCTCCAGTTCAGTTTTCTTCTCAGTCAATTTGCTGACTCGGTCGGTCAGGGCAGCTTTGTCAGTTTTCAGTCGACTGACCTCCTTGTTGGCAATCCCAAGAGCAGCTTTCAGATTGGTATTGTCTTGTTCGAGCTTGGTGACTGAAGCTAACTTCTCGTCAGCAAGCTTGATCTTCTCAGCTAGCTCAAGGTCTTTCTTCTGCTGGGCCTCCCTTACCTTGCCTGCAAGTTACAGCAAGATCAGGTGCTGAAACAAGCAAGAGGAAAAGCAGTCGTCAGGGTCTCACCAAACATACCTTCGGTCTCCTCCTTTGCCTTTGTCAGCTTCTCCTGAACCAGCTTCAAGCTCAGCTCGACTTGAGTATGTTTTTGTTCCAGCTCTGAGTAGCGAGCCACAAGATCACAAGAGTTCTGCGAAGAACCAATCGACTAAATGTCAAATATAAATCACTTCCGAGTGAAAAAGGGATAAGCACACGTTTCTAAGACTACAGCCAAATACAAGCATTCGACCGTAGTCTCGGGGACTACACCCAGTGGGTGCACTCAGCGTGCCCCCACTAATCCTGTTGAAGACAAAGTCGACCAGTCGACCTCAAAAAAAAAGTGTGCGAGATGCATTCTCTAAGACTGTGATCAACTGCAAGCAGTCGACCACAGTCTCGGGGACTACACCCAGTGGGTGCACTCAGCGTGCCCCCACCGGTTTGTGAAGTCCAGTCGACCAGTCGACTAACAGAAAGATTGACATTATAAAGCCTAAGGCCGACTGCCAGCAGTCGACCTTAGCCTTGGGGACTACACCCAGTGGGTGCACTCAGCGTGCCCCCACCGGTTTGTGAAGTCCAGTCGACCAGTCGACTGACAGAAAGATTGACATCATAAAGCCTAAGGCCGACTGCCAGCAGTCGACCTTAGCCTTGGGGACTACACCCAGCGGGTGCACTCAGCGTGCCCCCGCTAACACGGAGTTTATTCGACACACCCAGTAGGTGACTAATATAAATTCCGGAAAAGAAAATTTTTTGGTAGCATATCCAACAGAACAAACAGCGGTCGACTGACCTGGACATTGCTTTGGAGGGCAGAACTGGCGTCATAAGCTGCCTGGCTCGCGTCCCGGATGGTCTTCAGCTGCTCCATCATGAGTCCCGCCTGGCGTATTGCCTCCTTCGCTGCGCCAGCTTGATCCTCTGGGACGTGGTGCGTCGTAAAGAGGGAGGGCTGCTGAGCACTCGTCAGTGGATTTGCGAAGGACACCGTGTGTCGAGTGGTGTTCCCTTCCTCCACAGTCAGAATCTCAGGCGCCGTCACATCCTGAGGTACCTTACTGGCGGACGCTTTCCGACTCCTCCTGCGTGCCAGTGTTTCTTCCTCCTCGTCGTCGTCTGGGAGATTGATAACAGTGTTGGGTGGAGCTGCGGAGAAGGATCAGGATCAGAGATCGCGAGTCAGTCGACTACGGACGATGTTAAGAATACAGTACCTGGGTTCGAAGTTGCTGCATCCTCCATCTCGTGGTCGTCAGCCCGGGCCGAGGTCTCAGAAGTAGCAGCACTGCAACTCCAAAAGATCAGTCGACTAACTTCAGCGTCGACCAGAGA
>NW_025262541.1:0-1621 GCF_018294505.1 Triticum aestivum
CCTGCGGCGCTCGCTTCCGCCTCGGCCTGCGCCGCGTTGCCGCCTCGCCTCGCGTTGGCCGGCCCCGCTGAGGCGCTGCCGCCTGCCCCCCGCCCCCGCTGCCGCCTCGCCTGCCCCCGACCCGCGCTCTCCCTCCCATAAATCCGCCCCCGACCCGCGCGCTAGCCTCACATAAACCGCCCCCGACTCCGCCTCTCCTCTTTCTTCGATCCCCGACCCCGCGTTCTCCGATCGATCTTCGGGGTGGCGGCTCTCTCCGGCGCGATGCCTCGTGGACGCGGATGCTTCGGCCGGCGTTGGTTCGGCTGTGGAGGCGACAGTGGAGGCGCAGGGAGCAGTCGCCGGGCGGTTGGCGGCGGCGGAGGCGGCGGCAGCGGTGGTGGACGAGGTGGTGGACGCGGCGCCGCGCCGGGCGGTCTGTGGCCGTCTAGCCTCAGCGGGCCGCAGACCGTCGATATCTACCGGCACGGCATCCCCGTGCCGCCGTCGTGTCGCCTAGCACACGGCTGGCACGTGACGAGCGACGGCTATGCCACGCCTGGGCCGGCACAACCCGGTCCGTGGAACCCCGAAGGTCGCCTCAACTTTTGGGTAGGCCGCGACTTCGACACCGTCGTCAGCTTCTACAAGTCTCGGGGCATCCGCGCGGACGGTCCAAACGTGCCCCTCGCGCCCCCCACCGCCCCGGTTGTGCAGGCCCGTGCCGGTCGGCGCGCTCGCGCAGGCGCGCCGGCCGCTCCCGCCGCTCCAGCGGCCGCCCCTGAGTTTCACATCCCGCCGGAACTAGCGGCGATGCAAGAGGAGGGCGACCCGTTGGAGTCGCCGGGTTTGATCCGCGCGATCCGGAACTCCACGTCAGAGACCGGTTGGATGCCGCCGGAGGATGTTGTTGACCCGAGGGACCCGGCAGACGAGCCGGGATACTGGCAGGCGATCAGGGAGTCGACCGATACACTAGCGCAACAGTCGTCTACCTTGGAAGAATTTTTCGGAGACTTGGGCAGTTCCGATGACTCAGACGGCGGCGAAGACGGTGGTGAAGACGGCGGGCAGACGGTAGTGGTTGATCTTGTGAGTAGCGAGGAGGAGTAGTTAGATTTGTTTTAGTGTTAATCTTTCCACTGCCGTAATCTTTCATGTAAAATTTCGTTTGAATGTAAAATATCCTAAATATGAACGAAATTATGTTGCTTCAACGAGTAATGGAATGGTTGTAGAATGTATCACTTATTGATATGGTTTTTGTTAGTAATGGAATATTTCCATTGATATTGTAAAAAGGAGAAGTAAACACATAAAAAAATATGAACGAAATTATGTTGCTTTAACGAGTAATGGAATGGTTGTATAATGTATCACTTATTGATATAGTTTTTGTTATTAATGGGATATTTCCATTGATGCTGTAAAAAGGTGAAGTAAACACATAAAATACCGGCAAAAAATTTAAGCAACATAAAAGAAAGAACCCAACCACCGATGCTGAGCCCATAGAGGAGAAGTTACCCCAAATCAAGCCCGTAGGCGACTCGCGCGGCTGATTGAGCCCACTAACGGGCCCAGAAACGGGGTCCAACGGAGCACTGAGGAGTTAGATTAAAGGAGTTCGAGGTGTGGGGCG
>NW_025262542.1:0-1620 GCF_018294505.1 Triticum aestivum
GCATTGGCCCAAATAGACTAGCAAAGCCCAGCAACCCATGTGGCCCAATTAAACACACAACGTATTGGATCCTAAGAAAGAACGCACAGCGTTCTCAACAAAAAACAAAAAGAACGCACAGCCCACCCCTGCACAAAAGCAATAGCGAGGAAAACTTGTCCCCCATTCCTAACCTAGCCGCCGCATGTGTTTCTCTCGTTGAGTCTTGGTCTCATCCCCGCCCGGCAGTGGAACGCGGCAGCCAACGCCGGCAGTGGAGGCGGCGCGGCCGCCCGGCAGCCAGCGCCAGCCGCCAGCAGTGGAGGCGGCCCGGCCGTCTGGCAACCAGCGCCCAACGCGTGAATGCCTTATGTCTTCCCTTACTTAGTGTCTCCTGTGTCTGCGTTGACTGCATCTTCTTCTCTTACTAATCTCCTTTACATCACGTTGGGATTATCTTTTGGTGAATCACAGCGACCACCCTATTTTGCAAATCTCCCTGCTTACTCATAGTGTTAGGATTTCGCTGCACGACAGAAAATGTGTGAAGGTAGTCAAGAGCATACCATACCTTGTACACAACTCCAAAACCACCGCGGCCAATTTCGTTAGCAAAATCTTCTGTAATAAGTTTCAGAAGTCCATACGATAGCTTGATCGGCTCTGTATTTGGATCAGTCAGCATGTCCCAGGGCTTCCAGTTCATGTCCTTGATCATCATCCATTCTAGAGTAAATAGCGTAAAACTACTAGTTTACAGGCTTTGGTTCCAAAAACTACCACTTTTTAATTTTTCTTAGAAAGCTACCGAACGCGCGGTCCGCTATTGCAAAAAACCCAAACCCGCGGTGACTAGCGATTTAACCCGTTTCCTGACGGACCGGGCCCATCTGTCAGCCCACATGGCCACGCGCGCTCACGGCGCGGCCGTTAACGGCCGTTAGCCGACCCGGGTCCGGTCGGAACCAAAGTGGGCGGTCGGCCACACACTCTCTCACTCCCCCTCCTCTCCCCCGCGGTGACCTAGGTGGGCGATGGCGGCGGCGCAGCCAAATGTCGTCGGCGGCGAGCTATTGAGGCAAGGCGGCACCGGCCAGGAGGGCGGTGGACACTCAGAGGTGGACAAATGGCTAGGCAGCTCGAGCTTCCCGGCGCAGCGGTCGCAACAACCATCACCGCCCGCAGCTCATGTGGATCCGGCGAGCTCAGATCCGGAAGTCCGCGCGGCTAGGGCAGTGGCGAAGCGCATCCACACTGATCCAGCAAGCGGCCACCATTGGGCGTCGTCCTTTGGTGGAGTGAGGTAAGCACTGGTCAATGTTTCTGGGTCCTTTAGTTAAAATTTCCGTGTGCTTTAGTTCAAATTAGAACTAGGGTTAGTAATTGTTTGTTCTTGGCATGCTACTGTAGAAGAAAGTGCATTTGGTTAGTTCATTTGGTCAGTGCATAGATGTTCTTGATATCTGAAGAAAGTTCAGTAATGTTCAGTGACTTAAAAAATAATTGTTTGTCAATTTAATCCTACAGCTTAGATGATGAGATTTGGGACTTGAGGCTACATTTTCAAGGAATAGATAATATGGAGAAAAAGTATTCAGTTTCCTCAGATATCAGTTATCTGACCATATTAGCATTGGTTGA
>NW_025262543.1:0-1620 GCF_018294505.1 Triticum aestivum
ATTTCTTGCTAATATCAAATCATCGGAGTTTATTTCCACATTTATGGTTCAGATCGATGTGAAAAACATTTTTTTCTTAGGTACATATTTTTATGCGAAAACAAGTTCTTGTCTTGATTTTGTTTTCTTGCGTTGAAAGATTACTGAGAAAATGCAAAGGAAAAAAAGAGGACAAAAGCGGAAACCAGAGCAAGCCAAAACTAGCCAAAATTTAAGTACTAGTAAAAAGAGAATGACAAAACCAACACAGAGCAGAACTCCTACTGCTATGGTTGAGGATTAGATTATTTTCTAACTCCAAGTTCAGGTTGATGTGAAAACAAGTTGCTCACGACATTTTTAATGTTCCTCCATTACATCTTTAAAGGTTGGTTTATAGACAACATAGAACGGAAATAACTCATCATGCCACAACCCTCTACTCAGTTGAGAACAGGAATGGTTCGAAATCTGTTAGTTTGAGGCTAAGTTTGTGACTGTTGAAATGCTAAATTTTCTTACAATTTGATGTGGAAAATACCTATAAAACGGTTAAGTTTGTGATTGCTAAACTATGGATTTTTTAGATTTGTGAGGAAAAACAGCCATGAAATATGCAAAAGTAAACTATTCCAAACATTTAAATAGGCAAAAATAATTCGGTGAATGGAACTACCAAAATCTTCGAAGATTTCAAGCTACGCTATTCTTTAATGGGAAATGATCCCCTTCAACCGGTCGACGTCGTGCGAGCGTTCGCCACCTCCGTGTCTGTTAGATGGGCTCTTAATCAAACGGTCAGGAGCTAACCCCTTCGTATCCACGTTCTACAACGGGTTCGTTGTTTCATAAAGTGGTTATGCAACTAGCCCCTTGTTGCCTTTCGACCAGGGGTTAGATCCTGCAGCGGCTGGGACTATGGAGGGTGACTGTGGCGGGGACTAGGGAGGGCAGTGGTGCAGGCTTACCGGGTAGACCCCCCGCGGCGGCGATGACGATGGGATCTCCGCTGACGGTGGCCGGCCTCTGTACGGATCCAGAGATCCCTTTTTCCCTGTTCCTGTAGGCCGGCTTAAGTGGTAGGTGGTGGCGGTCGTGGTCGTGCTCCCCGCGGCGGTGATTTGTGCTCCCCGGCCTGCTTCTGAAACCACGGGAGCGGCAACGCTATTGCTTTGTTGTGTTCAGCGGCGGCGCGCTCGGCTCAAGCAACGGCAGTGTCGTTTCTGTACATTTTTTCATTTTAAATTTTTCTGCAACACTACCTATGTTGCAAAAGTTCTCCCACCACATTGCCGCTGTTGAAAACAAAAGTGAATATGGAAAAAAAAACTTTGCAACACGACCTATGTTGCAAAAAAAATCCGCAACACAACCTATATTGCAAAAAAAACTGCAACATAACCTCTATTTGTAAATACTTTCCGACGGACTAGGCAGGCGCTAGGGTTCCCCCGCTCCCCTCCCGCCGCCGCCGGCCGTCGGCCCTGCCCCCCGCCTCCGCCCCCCTTCCGCCCTGCCCCTCCTCCGTCTAGGCCGCCTCGCGCCGCCTCCCCGGGAGGTGGCCGGGGCGGAGCTCGCGCCCCTCGCCCGCGGGACCCCGCCTTCCCCATCTCCCCCCGCCGCCGTCGGCGGGTGCCCCCG
>NW_025262544.1:0-1620 GCF_018294505.1 Triticum aestivum
ACGTCGCAATTGGCAATATACTGAGCAATTTCTCTCTTCATCCTAGTCCACCAGAACCTCTGGCGTAGGTCCTGATACATTTTTGTGCTACCGGGATGAATGGTGAGAGGAGATTCATGAGCTTCCTTAAGGATCAATCGCCTCAGGTTGCGCACCTTGGGAACCACTAGTCGATCCCCGAAGTATACGACTCCTTGATCATTAACGGAGAAGCAATTCGCAATTCCTTTCTGAATGTTCCTCTTGATGCGGGAGATTCCCGGATCTACCTTCTGTGCTTTGATAATTTGATCCGTAAGGGTAGGTTTTGCCACCAAGGTGGAGAGAAAACCTTGAGGAACAATGTGAAGGTTAAGCTTTCGAAATTCCTCATGGAGAAGCGGTTGACTTTGTTGTAACATCAGGTTGTTACAATAAGATTTACGACTTAGCGCATCAGCCATGACGTTGGCTTTCCCTGGGGTGTAGGTTATTCCTAAGTCGAAGTCTGTGATCAATTCAACCCAACGTCTTTGTCTGAGATTCAGATCCGGTTGGGTGAAGATGTACTTCAGACTTTGGTGATCAGTGAATATTTCGCAACGATTACCGAGGAGGTAATGTCGCCAGGTCTTAAGTGCATAGACTACGGCTGCAAGTTCTAAATCATGAGTAGGATAATTCTCCTCATGTGGGTGCAATTGCCGTGAAGCGTAAGCAATTACGTGTCGATCTTGCATAAGAATGCAACCTAGTCCTTGTCGCGAGGCGTCGCAGTAGATAACAAAGTCCTTGGAGAAGTCTGGCGGTACCAGCACGGGAGCAGAAGTCAGGCGTCTTTTCAGTTCCTGAAAGCTGTGCTCACATTGTGGAGTCCATTCGAACTTCTTATCTTTCTTGAGGAGTTCAGTTAGAGGTTTGGCAACTTTGGAGAAGTTATCGACAAAGCGACGGCAATAGCTCGCTAAGCCTAGAAAACTCCGAACTTGCTTGACCGATTCAGGTGGAGTCCAGTTAAGGACGGCTTGAACTCGCTCAGGGTTAACAGCAATACCTTTACCAGATATTACATGACCCAGATAGGTCACTTCTGACAACCAGAATTCACATTTTGAAAATTTGGCATAAAGGCGATGCTCTCGAAGTTTCTTCAACACTAGCCTTAGATGTTCGGCATGTTCTTCCTGTTCTTGGAGTAGATGAGTATATCATCAAGATAAACTACGACGAATTTATCCAAATACTCCATGAAGATTGAGTTCATTAACCGAGAAAAGGTGGCTGGAGCGTTGGTTAAACCGAAGGACATGACGGTGTACTCGTATTGGCCATAACGAGTAACAAAGGCCGTTTTAGGAATGTCCTCGTTTCTGATTTTGATTTGATGGTAGCCCAACCTCAAATCCATCTTGGAGAAGACTGAGGATCCAGCGAGCTGATCATACAGATCGTTGATCCTGGGAAGTGGATATTTGTTCTTGATTGTGACCAAATTGACAGGTCGGTAATCTACAACCATCCGGTCCGTACCATCCTTCTTCTTGACGAATAGGACGGGGCAAGCCCACGGAGATGAACTAGGGCGGATGAAACCCTTTTTCAAGGATTCATCGAGTTGTTTCTTAAGCTCGGCTAGTTCTA
>NW_025262545.1:0-1620 GCF_018294505.1 Triticum aestivum
AGTCTGTGCCACTATTCAAGCACCTATTTCATTCGTGCGGAGTATCTTCAGTCTTTCCTCAATTATTTCAACCGGTGAATTCTTGTCAAGTTCATCTTTGATTCGTCTTGTTTTCTTCTCCGACGGATTCAATTCCAATTTTCAGTAGTGATTATATTTTTTTCCTCGGCTCAAATGTTTCCCGTTGCTCGTTCTCCTCTCGTCATTTAATCATTCCGGAGTGATGAAGACATCTCAGGAGATTTATCTGTGTTCGAATTAATTCGAGGTTGTCACCTCATTCAAATATTTTAATTGTTCTGGTGCATCATCTATCTGGTCAACAATCCTTTCTCAACGGTGTTTCTTTTTAGTGGGCCCTAACCCACAGGTCTTTTCCCAGGTTCTTACCTGACTCTTCTAATTGTCCCGCAGTTATTCTCAAATCCTTTTCGAAGTTTGACGTAAGTATGAATTTCATCAGTCAGATGTTTCTTCAAGATCGCTTTCAAATTCTTTCATGTTCGGGCCAACATTCTTCTCCCGGAGCATCTCAACAACTTTGGTGTTCTTTCTCGTCGTCATTCTCAACTTTTGAGGACCGAAGAAGAGTTTCCTTTTAATCTTGTCCGTTCTCACGGAGATTCGCAATGCTAGCTCGATGTTTATCCTATCAAATTGTTTCTAGTCGTGCAATTCTTTTCAACCACCCGACGCATTTCAGGAATTGTTTTTCCGTCTCAATTATCCGGAGGTCATCCTTTCGAAATATTTTGTCCTTCTAAGTTTTCTAATCCGTTCTCCGATTATTCTATATTCGTGCCCCTTCGTTCATTTACATATTCTTCCAGTGCTGCGTTCAAGTATGCTTCAATCAGCTCGTGATCTCTCCTTTCAATTGCATTTGATTCCCTCAAGTATATTCGTGCTTTTCCTATTTTCCCGGTGAGTCATTCTCCTTCGTCAGTCAATTTTAAATTCCTACGGTGGCTCGCTCTAGATTTCTTTCCGTTGTTATCATATCTATTAATTCGTTCTTTCCAAATCCTACCGGTGGTTCACGAAGATTTTCTCAAGTTTTGGCGCTATATCTTCCTTTAATCCTTTCCAACGCGAATAAGTGGTATGCAAATCCATTGTTTCTCATCGATTTAATCGATGGAGGATAAGCATAACGTAATTCTTATTATTCTTTCTTCATGTGGATTAATCTTTTCTTTTCGGAGATTGATCATCTCATCACTTTCTCGGTGCAAAGTGTTTTTTCATCTATTCTTTTCCGGAGTTCAAATTACTCGGCCATCTCGTCGGAACCTCCATCTAAATCATCGCAAGGATTTAATCTTATCCCTTTCATCCTTCAATTTTATCGGCATTCTTTTGTTACCGGAGTTCTTCATGGTGGTTCTTCATGATTTAATTCATTCTTCAAGAGTTCATCAAGATTTTGTTGCTGGAGTTCAAGTATCTTTCTTCTCGCGTCTCGAAGTGCAATTAAATTCTCCGTATTCTTTTGAAGTGGAGTTTTGCATTTCTTCGTTCTCTCTCAGTTATTCAATCTTTTTCCTCTTGTGGTCGGTTATCACCTCGAAATCTTGAGATGTTTCCTATAAGACCATAACAAGCTTATTCTTCTTTGTG
>NW_025262546.1:0-1620 GCF_018294505.1 Triticum aestivum
GGCTTCCTTAAGGAAGAGTTGTATATGATGCAGCCGGAAGGTTTTGTCGATCCTAAGAATGCTAACAAAGTATGCAAGCTCTAGCGCTCAATCTATGGGCTGGTGCAAGCATCTCGGAGTTGGAACATTCGCTTTGATGAGATGATCAAAGCGTTTGGGTTTACACAGACTTATGGAGAAGCCTGTGTTTACAAGAAAGTGAGTGGGAGCTCTGTAGCATTTCTCATATTATATGTGGATGACATACTATTGATGGGAAATGATATAGAATTCTTGGAAAGTATAAAGGCCTATTTGAATAAGTGTTTTTCAATGAAGGACCTTGGAGAAGCTGCTTATATATTAGGCATCAAGATCTATAGAGATAGATCAAGACGCCTCATTGGTCTTTCACAGAGTACATACCTTGACAAGATATTGAAGAAGTTCAGTATGGATCAGTCCAAGAAGGGGTTCTTGCCTGTATTGCAAGGTGTGCAATTGAGCACGGCTCAATGGCCGACCACGGCAGAAGATATAGAAAAGATGAGTGTCATCCCCTATGCCTCGGCCATAGGGTCTATTATGTATGCCATGCTGTGTACTAGACCTGATGTAAACCTTGCCGTAAGTTTGGTAGGAAGATACCAAAGTAATCCCGGCATGGAACACTGGACAGCGGTCAAGAATATCCTGAAGTACCTGAAAAGGACTAAGGATATGTTTCTCGTTTATGGAGGTGACGAAGAGCTCGTCGTAAAGGGTTACGTCGACGCTAGCTTCGACACAGATCTGGATGACTCGAAGTCACAAACCGGATACGTGTATATTTTGAATGGAGGAGCAGTAAGCTGGTGCAGTTGCAAGCAAAGCGACGTGGCGGGATCTACATGTGAAGCGGAGTACATGGCAGCCTCGAAGGCAGCACAGGAAGCAGCCTGGATGAAGGAGTTCATTACCGACCTAGGGGTGATTCCCAATGCGTCGGGCCCGATGACTCTCTTCTGTGACAACACTGGAGCTATTGCCCTTGCGAAGGAGCCCAGGTTTCACAGGAAGACCAGGCATATCAAGCGTCGCTTCAACTCCATTTGTGAAAGTGTTCAAAATGGAGACATAGATATTTGTAAAGTACATACGGACCTGAATGTAGCAGATCCGTTGACTAAACCTCTCCCTAGAGCAAAACATGATCAACACCAGGACGCAATGGGTGTTCGATTCATCACAATGTAACTAGATTATTGACTCTAGTGCAAGTGGGAGACTGTTGGAAATATGCCCTAGAGGCAATAATAAATGGTTATTATTATATTTCTTTGTTCATGATAATTGTCTATTGTTCATGCTACAATTGTATTGTCCGGAAATCGTAATACATGTGTGAATACATAGACCACAACGTGTCCCTAGTAAGCCTCTAGTTGACTAGCTCGTTGATCAACAGATAGTCATGGTTTCCTGACTATGGACATTGGATGTCATTGATAACGGGATCACATCATTAGGAGAATGATGTGATGGACAAGACCCAATCCTAAGCATAGCATAAAAGATCGTGTAGTTTCGTTTGCTAGAGCTTTTCCAATGTCAAGTATCTTTTCCTTAGACCATGAGATCGTGCAACTCCCGGATACCGTA